>NC_134402.1:358142605-358315105 GCF_038048845.1 Mixophyes fleayi
TTAGGGTAGTGCTGGACAGCGGTCTGAAGTCTGGAAGAATGTTCAGCTTGGCTAGTAATTCCTGGCCTTGGTCTAGGGTTTTAACGTGATGAGTGGCATTTTCCGCGAAGATTTGGAGTTGAAAGGGAAATCCCCAGCGGTAGCGAATATTGTGCTGGCGTAGGATCTTGGTGACTGGCTGAAGAGCTCTTCTTTTTTGAATAGTAGAAGGAGCAAGGTCTTGGTAGAGTTGTATATCCATGTCTCGAATGGAAATTGAAGTGGAGTTCCTTGTACGAGTTAGAATACGCTCTTTGATGTAGTAGTGGAAGCGCACAATTATATCATGCGGGGGTTGGTCAGAGGCTGGTCTGGCTCTGAGGGCGTGGTGCGCACGGTCCATCATGCAGTCAGGATCTGATAGACCTGGAAGTAAATGTAAAAAGAGGTCTTTGAGAAACGGCTGAATTTCAGATGGTGAAATGTCTTCGATCACGTTACGGACTCGTATATTGTTACGCCTGGAGCGGTTTTCAGAGTCCTCTTGTTTTTCTTTTAAGGACTCGACTTCATCATTTAGACGGGATAATTCTCTGTCAAATGTCGCTTGGGAGCGACAGAGGTCGTCAGTTTTTGTTTCTAGAGTGTCAGTACGCGTACCCAAGGAGGAGAGTTCCCGTTTGAGTTCACTGACTGCCTTTGAGAGTTCCTGCTTGAAGGCTTCTTTAACCCCCTCCAATAAATTTGTCATAACTGCCTGGATCTGAGTATCCAGATCAGATGGTGAGGACGGAAGTGAGGTTTCTGAGGTGTCAGTAGAGGCTTGCAAAGCTTTATTTTTGGTCCCAAAGAAGTTAGACGTGGCAGAGTTGCCTGAGGGTTTTCTGTTCTTCTGCGACATGCTGATTATGTTGAGGATATAGTAAGGTATATAGGGCAGGAGGATGATGGGGTAGAGGGAGAAGAAGGGTGCTGCACAGTAGAGTTTAGAAAGTCATACAGAGCACATCAGGCCCAGGTAGGGCTTTGAAGATTACTACATAATGCAAGGTAGATATGCAGGCCGGTGGTGAAGGTAGCACAACATAGGTAGGTTACCAGGCTAGTTTCGATAAGCTCCAACTTGTTATGCTGAATAATCACCATGTCACAGTGGAGAGCTGGAGGCAAACACCAGGCAGAGCTATATCCCCAGGAGCAAAAAAATGAACTTAGGTGTGAACAGCTTTGTCTGGAAAAATAGTAGTTGTTTTCAGTGATACCACCAGATGGCCACAGTGGGCTCTACAAAGAAGGCAATGATAACAGACAACGCGTAACAGGGATTAACCCTTTAATGACAGGGACTGCTGTATCAGTATAACCTTTGAAGTACTTTGCAGTTCCTGGTTAATGATACTTGGTAAGTCACTTGCCAGAAGTTAATTTGGGGCCCACTGGGATGCAGCAGCTGCTGTGGGGGCACAGGGGAGACACACTGACCTTAAGCAAATCTTGCTGTAGGAGATGCCCACACGCCTGGATGGAATACTGACATCAACTGCCAGGAATCACTGCTACCTCCAAGGGGCACAATGTATTAGAGTTGGGCAGCGAGGTGCCTGTGGATTGCGTAGCCCCGCCCCCTCCGGATGTCCCTCGTTGGTGAGAAATTGAGGCCGAGGCTTCCGAACCGGAAGTAGGCCTCCTACCGGATCGCAGCTGCCCCCAGCGTTCCAGCCAGATGGAGAGCCGGTATAGGTAGGCACCTGGTCAAAGGAGAGCTTCTGGGCTCTGCTTCCGCGATCGCCGAGCTCCTCGTGGCTCCGCCTCCACCGGAAGTACCACTTCTTGGGGGACTCCAGTAGCTGAGCACCGGGGATTCAGGGCCGGAAGTAGGCCTCAACATGCAGCGGTACCCGGGGACAGGCCAGAGCTCGGCAACCCCTGCCAGCAGCTCAGGATATGTGGTCCAGACGGCGATGGCAGCCGCACAGTCCTACCACAGCACAGCGGTCAGCACACCACCTCCTCCGGATCGCCAGTGATCAGCGGGGCTAATCATCCACCGGCCCCCGGCACTCGCAGCTATCGGTTTTACTGGGGTGAGTGGCAGCAGTATCCTCACGCCTTTTTACTGCTTGAGCAGAGTATAATTTGGGTACCGAAAGCCCAAGGGTAGCCTACAACAGCTCAGGTATGGGGAGAGCTTCACCTAAACGCGTCCGACCGCCATGGAAGCTAGACCACGCCCTTCACCACCGCTCTATTCTTGTGTAGTGGTCTATCTTGATGACATCCTTATTTTTTCTCCAGATATTGATTCACATTGTGTGCATGTCGCAGAATTGTTATCCAGGCTCTGAACAAAATCGACTTTATTGTAAACTGGACAAATGCTCCTTCAGGACCACTTCTATGCCCTTCCTGGGTTACATTATCTCGGGATCCGGCCTTTGTATGGGCCCAGAGAAGGTCCAAGCTATTCTGAATTGGCCACGTCCATCCGGTCTCAAGGCTATCCAATGTTTACTGGGCTTCTCAAATTATTACAGACAGTTCATTCCAAACTATTCTAGTATTATTGCTCCCATTACAGCACTCACCAGGAAGGGAGCGGACACCAAGAACTGGTCGGTAAGCGCTCAAGAAGCCTTTTCATTCCTTAAGCAAGCCTTCTCTCCTGCTCCTATCCTTAGGCAACCAGAGCTATTTAAACCTTTTTTTCCTCAAAGTGGATGCTTCCACAGTTGGTGTAGGTGCTGTGCTCTCCCAAAGTTCGCCAACCAACAAACTCCTACCCTGCGCCTTATTTTCTCGCAAATTTCTACCAGCCGAACAGAATTATACCATAGGCGATAAAGAACTACTGACCATGAAGTTGGCCCTCTCTGAATGGCGCTATCTCCTGGAAGGAGCTCAGCACGTGAATACCATCTTTAGAGATCATAAGAACCTTTTGTATCTTCAAACGGCTCAATGCCTCAATCCCCGCCAGGCTCGCTGATCACTCTTCTCCTGCTTCAACCTCCATGTGACATGACATAAGCCAGGTCATTTGAACAAGAAAGTGGATGCTCTTTCCCGGGCCTTTGACTCCAGCCAAGATTCTGATCCACCTTTATGCCGTCCCATCTTGGTCCCCAAGTGTTTACTAGCTCTTTCTATATCTTCTCCTCCTCCTGGGAAGACCTTCGTTCCTGCTTCCCTCTGGAAAAGACTTCTTCGGTGGTATCATGCCTCCAGATTTACCGGACACGTGGGATTCCTCAAAACCTATAAGGTAATTTCTCGAATCTATTGGTGGCCCTCCCTCCTGTCAGATGTCAAAGAATTTGTGGCTGCTTGCAACATCTGCGCCCAACAAAAATCTCCCTGTCTAAATCCTTTGGGTTCACTATTACCCCTTCCAGTACCTTCCAAACCTTGGACACACATCAGCATGAACTTTGTCATTGATCTTCCTCTCAGTAGAAGATTTAACATGATTTGGGTCATGGTGGATCGCTTTTCAAAAATGGCTCTTTTTATTCCCCTTGTGGGTCTTCCTTCCTTCTCAGTGTTAGCACAACATTTCATTAAAGAAGTGTTTCGGCTCCATGGCTGTCCTCAAGAGATTGTTTCTGATAGAAGGGTCCAATTTATTTCCAAGTTCTGGGATGCCTTATGCAAGAGTTTCTGCATTCAACTTAATTTCTCCTCTGCATGCCATCCACAATCTAATGGACAAACGGAGAGAATAAACCAAGAGCTTGAAACGTTTCTCACAATATTTTCTCCCACCAACCAGGACAACTGGGTTGTCATCTTACCCTGGGCCGAATTTGCTTACAACACGTCTTTCATGAATCTTCCTCTTCTACGCTATTCTTTGTCGTTAATGGGTTACATCATGCGCTCCCCAAATTCTCTGCCCTCCCACCCACCCATGTTCATGCTGTTTAGGATCTTCTGAGTTTTTTCTGCTATTTGGTCTTAAGTTGTTACCTGTCTCAAGAAATCCTCTAACAGCTACAAACTCTTCGCAGACAGAAAACGTTCAGTTCCTGCACTCAAAGTAGGAGACAAGATGTGGCTCTCCACCTGGAATATCTGTCTCAAGGTTCCTTCAATGAAGTTTTCTCTCCGGTTCATTGGACCTTCTAAGATTTTACATGTTATCAACCCTGTCTCCTATAAATTACAGCTTCCTCCCACACTCCGTATTTCCAATTCTTTCCATATCTCTCTTCTCAAGCAGTTGCTCATCAATAGATTTTCTACTACTACATCTTCCTCCTTAGTACCCAAATTTCAACAACAGGAGGAGTTTGAAATTACACAAATCCTAGATTCAAAAACATCCAGAGGGTGTGGTCAGGGTACTGGAGGGGCTTCGGTCCTGAAGAGCACTTGTGGGTTAATGTTTCTAATACATCATAATAATGTAATACCATTAATACAAAAATGTTCAACAAAAAACGTAAAGACAGTGTTTAGAAGTGATACCACTTTTTGCTCCAGAAATAGGTAATGAACTCACCAGAGTTATAATGAAGTAAAGCTTTTTAAATTGGCGCTTGATTACATCAGATATCAAAATCTTCCTGATGGATTCAGCTTACTCAGCATTCAGATGTCCACATTCATAAATATAAAATGTAGAAAGGAAAAGTATATAGCGTAATATAGTTTTAACAAAATACTTTAATGTAAAAAGTGGATATTGCACTCACATTTAAAAATCCTTTTAAAGCATATCAGTGATAGCAAAGATGGATGTACAAATTACTCTTATCAAAGGGAGCGGAATGGTCAGGCAGTATGATATAGATCTCAAATCCTGAGGTAAATGGTTACTGGATGATCAGACCGGGTCTTGGGTTTCTGACACTTGGTCTCTGGCCACCTGAGGGCCTAGATTTACAACAATGTATACTAATAAAGCCTCTGTCTCCTTCCATGTCTTTAGGAGTTTAACATTATATAACCATTCCTGGGGTCGTTGTGAACTCCTCAAATTTTCTTGAGCAATGTGAACAATTAAGTCTAGTTGATTATCCATGTTTAACACATATTGCAATACATTCTCATACCTGAAGAGCCGTTCCCAGGTCTCCCGTAGCTGATCAGGAATACCCTGGGGCTTCCTGCCATATAAAACTTCAAATGGCGAAAGCCAATTGAGGTCTGGGTTTCTTCTAGAAATGCAAATATTGTGAATGGGAAGAGATTGTCCCAGTTTTTCTTTGCTGGGACAAACCTCATGAACTTCAGGGTGCAGTTAAATTGCTGAACTTGCCATCGGTCTGCAGTAGGTAGACTACTGTACTAACCAAATGGATTTATAAGATCCGCATTAATTGGGATATAAAGCTAGTACTCAGGACCATAAGGGTCCCACCCTTCTTTTTTTAGCTATCCTTATTAGGGTGTGACTGTAATATAGTTGCCTCAGTATTCTTAATGGCATAATCTGCCATCACTAAGATAATCTTATAACCTTTTGATGAGGGCTCTATATCCTTTATTTTTTTCAAATAGCATCTGACTATTTGAAGGGGAATTATCCGGGCTGGAGGTTGATGCTGTGTGCTGTCACCTGACATTCAGACAGACATTACAAAACCTTGCTACCTTGGCATAAGCTCTAGGCCAAGACCAAGCTGTGATCCTATCAAATGTCTTGTCCTTTCCTAATTGACCCATTCCGCATGGTATAGCAGTTTCTAATTAGATAGATTTTAGAGAACTAATATAGTTTTCCTTTGGTTTGATTATCTGAATATCTGACTAAGCAGCCAAACGGGTAAGTGGTGATCCCCACCACTTATGTATGTCTGTAGATTCTTCAGTTATCGTTCCCTGGCACTATAGAGTAAATACTGATGTACATCACAATTTTAGTTCTGTTTTAAGCATAATTTATTTGGGCTATAAGACATAATTGCTTAATAAAAAAAATGATTTTAAAGAAACAACATCCATATATTCACAGCAAATAAATGTAGCAAAGTTCTTTCAGTAGTTCTTTCAATATATGCACCTATACGTCTCACAGCAAAGAAGTTATTGTATCTTCGATAGGTGACCGTGCAAACAATGTTCGTAAGGGAATTACAGTACACATCAGGAAACACTGACTGAAACACACAGAATATTTGCTGTTTGTATTTAACATTGGACTTTTAAAAAAAAAAAAAATACTGTTTATTAGTAACACTGCATACAAAATAAGATAACAATACAATAAGAGTCCAGAAATGGTTATGTACAGTTGAATAGAGGGCAAGCTATTGAATGCAGTGCTTCATACAGGGTCCTCAATGGGCCTACCCTAAAGATGCTCATATATAAAATGATAGCAGTGTTCTGGAGATTGCTCACAGCGATGAACTTTGTATAACTTATTAGGGTCAGGGAGGGTAAGATGAAGAGAAGCAGAAAGGGGACGGGGGGAGGTAAGGATAAAGGGGAGATCGGACAGTAAGGAGGTTGGGGGTAGAAGAGGATAGAAAGAGAAGTTCACTTGAGGGATAAAAAGTTAGAAGAGTGTAACTGGGTTGTGTTTGAATGTTGAAAGGGCCATCTAGAAACAGAGCAGTGGCTGATTATGATAGGAGGCCCATGGGATCCAGACTTTGTGAAAGGAGACAGAGGAGCCTTTCAGTATGCTGGAGATATGTTCCATCTGGTAAATGTGCCATACCCGAATGCAGACCAAGTGGAGTGTCAGTGGTGAGGGGTTCTTCCAGGAGGCAGCAATCTGGCAGGTCGCCGTACTCATACGTGTCTAAACAATTTGTGGGTGTGGGTGGGAAGGTCAGGGACAGGTAGAGGTGGGATCACATGCTTGGGGTCAGAAGGAACAGAGAAACAGAGGACAGCAGAAGTGAAGGAGATTAATTAAATATGCCCCTAAGTCTTTCAAAACTTTATGCTACAAGGAGATTTAACTTCTGGTATTAAAGACAGGTCCATACGAGCAAACATTTGATAAAGTTTGATTGAAATGGACCTTTTGAGCTTTTGTCGGTTTCACTATTTTTTAATAATTATTGAAACATCGTTTGCTACCTTTATTTGTTGTGACTACATGAATGTTGTTTTGTTAAAATAATTTTTCTTATTATGCAGTTATCTTTTTATAGCCCAAATATATTATGTTGAAAACAGAACTGTAATTGTGATTTACTTTAGTATTTATTCGTTTATGTCCAATGTCATTTTCCCATTTCAGTTTGAGTCGTGAGACCCTCCGGTAATACTAGTGGGAGGAGATGTGTAGTTAGTGTCACTTTATGTGAGCCCACACTCCTTAGGATAACTTTAAGGGAGGAGTGGAGAGCAAGAGTTTTTGTCTGAATTGTGCCCAATGGGCATGTCATAGTTGTAAGTAGCTATGAAAAGAGATATATGGAATTGAAAGATTTTAGATACAGGGGAATGCTTTTAGGGGGCATACTTGTAGGCCTAGAGGAGCCTCCCTAATATCAATTTGGCCTTGTAGTTTTCTGATATCTGAGGGCAAGTGGAGGTAAACTGGCCCTTGTGCCACAGTAAATGCGCAGACCGGTAGCACGTCACCTTTTTCATCTGCAGACAATCTGGACATGCCAATTTGAGCAGGCTTGGCTGCACATCTGGGTTGGGGAATTGCAGCAGAGGAATAAAGAATGGACTCTTTTTCTTGCTTCCTCTCCGTAATGTGATTGATCATAATGGATAAATGTGTTAAGCACCTTAAGGTCCATGATCTGTTTGGACAATCCTAAGCGATACGTAAAGCTTATTTATTCCAGGTGGAATCATTTGCCCAGCGTCTAAATTATGAACTATATCCCTCAACAGAACTGTGCCCCTGATGTAGCGACTGTAATTGGGAATCAGCAGAAGTCACCATCAGTGTCTTCACAGAACGCCCCTAATGCTTTAGAAATGCATTAACACTCAAAATGGCAGAGTTTGTCCCAATCCCAGGTTTGCAGGTCACCCTGCAGTAAGAATTTTACAATCCCAAACCTTTGTTGCTTCTTTCCAGAAGTTTGAGGTCTCAACTGAAAATAAAGTTTACAGCTGTATCGAAAATTTTGAAATAAACATGGATCTCCTAAAATGCAGTCTGGAAGGTTTAGCTTAGACTCTACAGAATCAAGAGGAGGAATATAAAAATTGACTGCTTCCTCCTGCGCATCTACTGTAGTAGACAGGTCCTGCACCATTTGGGTTAAAACTTGTAATTACATAGCAAGGACATGGGACAGACTGATCTAATAATATACTTTTGTGGTAGTTATAACGTAAGGCTAGGAGGTTCTAGACCAGAAGAGTTTATACCAGACTTACATTTGTATTCATGCCTACTAGCCTTTTCCCTTAGATCTGGATATGCTCGTCAGTACTTAAATAGTCCAGGCACACAGTTATCCAAAGGTGAGCCACAGGGGAGCTATAGTTCCAAGCAGCAGTAGATGGAGAGTACCAGTCAGACTCCAGACACATGTAGAGACCACAGCAGACAATAAGGATAGTCAAATTCCAGGCACAGGGTAATTGGCAGCTTTGGGGCAATTTCAGAGCATATGCTAAAAGGAGTGTCTGCATTTTTTTTTTATTAAGCACTAGGGTGGAACTACATGTTTCTGCGGGTCCTGGTTACTAGGGTATGCTCGTTCTTTTATTTTCACAAATTCAAGTGTGCTTTTGCAATTCTCTCTATTACAGTACCAGCACAGCCAGTGCTCTTTTGCCATAACTGTAACCAGCCCACTATCCTGTTGGTAAGGTTTTCCAAAGGATTTATAATGCTCTGTGGGAAAAAAAGAACTTTTGGAGCCTGATTAATCAAGGCACGCATTCTGAATGCACGTAAATCAGCTCTGTGTACTCTTAAATCTGAAGATACGTGTTCTGAAATATTCGGGTGTCGGACTGCTCTGCTCTACTACACAAGACAGTGCAGGATACGTACAATACCTATGTGGGATATAAATTTGCAAAAGAACAAAAAAATATTCAATTAATGTTATCCGTTAATAATATAGGTATTAACGAGAAAAGAGTTAAAAAAAAAGGGTGTTTTTTTTTTTTCATGAAATACATTTATTAGAATGTAATTATTGTCTACTGAACATAAAATCCATTTTTACAGTTGTTTCTGATTTCACATGTAATAGGATGAATACGCGACTGTCATCAATAGTTATCAGGAATTAGACTAGCCCTGGAGCAAGAGATGCGGCAGAAAAATAAATACCTTTGCGATGCCCAGAGCTTGATTCGGACGTGACTGCGTGCGCTTGTGTTTGGCACGCCCTCACTATAAATTGACTATGGACAAACGACCTTTCCCCACCCCATTCACTCGCTGAAATCGTAGGCTGTAGTAAGTCTCCTTTGCATACGAAGACGGAGCAGACATGGCTGCGTTTACTGGCGTATGGTCTGGTTCTGGGCATGCGCAGTGATTTTGCATACAATATGCTCTAAATCAGCAGATACATGCCTTGATGAATCAGGCTCTTGGTCTTTAGCTTAATAAAACAATACAAAACTTTAAGGGGTGTTAAGTGCGTATTGTCGCTAACCAATAACGATTGTCGAACCTCGATTTGTGTTTCCAACGCACAAAGATTTATTCGCAATAAGTAGTATAATATATTCAAGCGAAGTGATAATAAGTACAGCCATTACTTATCGCAGGCGCTCTGGATCCAGTGTACAGTCATTCAATCCTGAAGTCTGGGGACAAGATGTCTGAACACTAGATGAGAGGCTGCTGCTTATATGCACACAGGAATACAGTAAAACAATGAAGATGGTATAGCTTGCTTCTATTGGTCCAGGTTTCAGGAAGGTCCAAGGGGTTGTCAATCATTGGCTAGTTCATCCTAAGGAATCCAAAGGAGGGGGTCATCTCTCCAGGGGGTATGCTCTGCTCTTCCCGCCAAGATTCCTTAGTCTTAAGTAGTTCATAATCCCCTATCATTCATAACTTGTGTATGCACTTTGCGATTCCTTCGCAGAGTGAACCAAACAGTAGCAAATGTTAAGAGGTTTATTATGATACCACACATGATATGATTCCTTCAACCTGTTCCATATATTTCACTAATGTGCATATAACTTATAATATAAATACTACTATATTTCGACATAAATGACTATGTGTTGCAACTACCATTAATGTGTACTATTTTACAAGTATGCGTGTTTGTGCCAATGTATGTAAAAGGCTAAGTACTGTTGCTGCCACGTGTTGCAGCTGCGTACGCCCTTTTACGCCGTAGCGTGCCCTTTTACGCTGTAGTGTACCGTACGCATCTTTTCAGACAAAGACAACCAAGTTTGATCGATTTTAATTGAAATGACTTTATCCAATTTGCTGACTTCGACAGGGGTATATTTACTAAACTGCGGGTTTGAAAAAGTGGAGATAGCAACCAATCAGATTCTAGGTATCATTTATTTAGTACATTCTAAAAAATGACAGCTAGAATCTAATTGGTTGCTATAGGCAACATCTCCACTTTTTCAAACCCACAGTTTAGTAAACATACCACCAAGATTTGATTCCAAGCTATACTTTCAACAGAATGAGACCGAAAAGTTACTTAAAATTTTAAATTTGGAGAGGGAAATATAAAATTTTTTAAAAATTAAGCACTTTTTAAAATGTATTATTATAATGGGGCTAAAATATGTAGACACTGAAGATAAGCATATACTAACGTTTTTCTTAAAATAAACCTACTTGTCATTAATCAAATCAAATGCTTTTCAAATATTAATTTATTAACATTTATATATTTAGTGTCAGTATTCACAGTGCTTTGCAATTGGATATAATGAGGTTTAATTTTATGTTTTGTTTCAAAATTATTATTATACTTGGACTAAGATATGTTACTTACATAGTTTACCTGAGATGGTAGCGTAGCTGTAAAAGGGTTCTAGGGTGTTTATGGGGTTTTAATCTCCTTAATAGTCTGGCAAATGTATGGATGATAATTTAACGTAAATTTATGACTACTACCGTCAACATTCTAATTGTAAAACTTATGTATATATTATAATACAGTAAACAGTGTATTTATACAAACTCAACAGATTTTGTTTCATACCATACATTGCAGGCAATTGCCTGTCTTATAAATATATAAGTCATTGTGTGTGTGTGTGTGTGTGTGTGTGTGTGTGTGTTTTGACTAACTATTGTCTAAAGGTGTGTGAATGTGTTTGTGTGAGGGGGGGAGACCTGTGTGTGTGGGGGGGGGGGGGCAGGAGACCTTTTTGTGTGTGGGGGGGGGGGTAGAGGAGGAGAGACCTGTGTGTGGGGGGAGGAGGAGAGACCTGTGGGGGGGAACCTGTGTGTAGGAGGGGAGACCAGTGGGGGGAGGGGGGGGGGAGACCTGTGGGGGAGAAAGAGACACAAGTCAAGCTCACATTTTAACCTCCCAAATATTCTCCCATTTATCTCAAAACTTCTACCATTTATCCATCTGTCATTCCATTTATCTTATCTCAGTCAAAGTCCAACAGCTATTATTTACTATCTACATGGTCTTCACATGGAATTCTCTAGATGGCAACCATTTTACAAGCATGGAGCTTCTATGTCCATTTTTTCTATTGTCTGAACTCAGCCTACTCTAAACACATGCACACCTTGCTGCCATATTAACTACATCAACATTTCCAGAAATAAACCATATTATTTCAGAGATTCAGAGTTACAAGCTACAATTTAAGCCAACAGTCTAACAAAACTTTATATTGAAAAATCAGACCACTTCCTGAACAATCTAATCATTTGCTATGTATCTAAGTCCTCATCTCAGCCACACTCTTCAACAGCAGCATAGCAGGCTTTCATATTCCATCTAAATCAAAATCTCAGTAATATCAGAAATGGTATACCATCTACACGTTTTCTTAATATACTTGTAAGTCCACCACAAATATCTATTTTACACAAAAAGACATTTAGTGAGAGCCAACAAGGCATATTGCACAAAATAATTTTTGCAACCAACACAAATGCTACCATGACAAACACTTCACTAACTCCATTTTGTGTGCACTCAGACAATTCCATTTAAATAACCTAACAAAACTCCGTAATAACATTAGACCAACACAGAACCACACAGAACTATGTATATATCCAGATTCAACCATTTTCCATTCAAAAAACACATTCATTCAAATTAACTCCATTTACAAACAATCACAAAACTATATATTTCCAGTTTAACTCACCTTCCATTCGACCCATTCAAAACTCTATTATAACATTTTTCCTGCTAGCCAGGGCCTCCCCAGGCACTAGGCAAATTACTTTCCAGCATGTCCAGCTAGGAGCTGTGTCTAGCAAAAATACAGAATATATCAAAATATCAGGCGCTAAATGACCTATAACACTTGATCAAGTTGCAGCTATTTAAGCAGGATCTGGACCTGCTGATCATAAACTGTAGAAATAAAAAAACATAAAATAGCGCAAAACTTAAAATTAAGAAAATAATATTTAATAAATGTGAGTAAGATGCTGTATATACACCTAAGCACATACAATTTAAAACAGCAAGATGGAGTGACCACAAAGAATTAGGTATGCATATATTCAGACACTATAGACAGTCTTCGTGAGACAATTGAGGAGTCGCCACATTAGAAACCTCCTGTGTTGATGAGACGGAGTGGTGATTACCAGTCAGATAGGAACTGGCTTAGTTGAAATCCGCACAGATGCGTGTGCATGTTCACTTAACCTTTAAACACTCTATAACAACAAGGGGTTACCTGCTGTAGTGTATGTCTAAGTGCTTGACTCCAATTTGAATAGTGAGCTGCTAAGGTCCAGCAGCAAGCTTGTAATAAGTCCCCGGGGTTTGTAAAAAAAAAAGGGTCACTGCACTTGCCAAAAACACAAAAATATCACAGCCTGACGCGTTTCTCGGCATTCAGATGCCGTTTCATCAGAGGCAATATAGTTAATTCCAAGGCAGAGCTGTTAAATACTGACAGCGCACAGTCACGCGGTGGGGACCGGCCAATCATTAGCCTCCTGTCACATGATGTAAACGAGCCAATAAGGCAATAGATTCATTCATAAAGATACGGATTGTAAATAAAACCTGGTTATGTAGTGAAGAGAAACCAGTAATGCATATAGTTCATACATACAATTGAAAGCAAATGCAAAATTACAGTCAATCAGCACATTGTAGATTTAACAACTTAGAGAGCGGGCACACATATTAAATGCAAATTGCTGGCTTTTATGTAATAAGATCAACTGCATAGCATTCTAAATATTGTTGACTCCAAGACAAAACTGTTAAATACTAACAACGCGTAGTCACGCGGTGGAGACCGGCCAATCATTAGCCTCCTAACACATAATATAAATGAGCCTATAAGGCAATGAATTAATTCATAAAAATATAGATTGTAAATAAAGCCCAGTTACGTAGTGAGGAGAAACCAAGCCTGAATTGTTGGCTTTTATGTAATAAAATCGACTGCATTTAATGAATGTGTCCAGAAAAAGCAATAGTCAGTATATATGAATCTCGTAATTATTCAGCTCTCTTATATTACTATAAACAAATAAAAATACAATATACAGACAAAAAAGCAATCAGTTTAAAATATAAGAAAAAACAAATTTGTTAGTTGAAAGCTGTGCGGATTTCAACTAAGCCAGTTCCGATCTGACTGGTAATCACCACTCCGTCTCATCAACACAGGAGGTTTCTAATGTGGCGACTCCTCAATTGTCTCACGAAGACTGTCTATAGTGTCTGAATATATGCATACCTAGTTCTTTGTGGTCACTCCATCTTGATGTTTTAAATTGTATGTGCTTAGGTGTATATACACCATCTTAATCACATTTATTAAATCTTATTTTCTTGATTTTAAGTTTTGCGCTATTTTATGTTTTTTTATTTCTACAGGAGCTGTGTCTGCACGTCTTATCAAGCTCGGAGCATGGCACCAAGGACCCCTTTGTGCTCTTTGCTGCATAATATAATACTTTTCTACTGGGCGGAGTTTACCTTTCCACAAATTTTGACCAACTAAACAGATTTGCCCAAGCATTGACAAACCTTCTGTTTCTAGTAGGGGGAGGAGAGTTTTGTTCAGACCAACTTCTACTCATGTATTATAAAATGAAATATAAAATAATAGATTATTTATATACTCTTCGTCAGTAGCTGATGCAGGTGCACTACTTTTTACTTATTATGTGTCTTTTTCAAGGTCTAACTAAAACTCATAACTTAACCTATGAAGACTGTAAACCATTGCAAGCTGTTTTTACAAAAGCCTCGTGTCCTAATGTGCTAAAGATCCAGTCCAGGTATGCTTATGTATATCATGAATATACAGCCTCACTTATTACCCAGTATATTTTCCATGATGTGACACCACACTTACTCACAATGCCAGTTTTGTCCTGTATTTTAAGCTGGTTGTATAAAGAGGGAGCACTAGATTCCTTTTGTAGATTTTAAGATTAAACAGTATTAGTTTGCTGAAAGTTGGCATGTTCACTGCGGAAATTTGATCACCAGGTAGAATATATAGTTTTATAAATTTTCCTTTTTAAGACCCAAGACCTATTAATGGACCCATCTAACATTATACATGATAACATTATACCATAGAACAAAGCAGAGTTAAACCTGCAAAGGAGAACAAATTGAAAGATTAAGTTCACCCTAAAATAACACGTGGCTTTCCCAAAGGTATAGAATTTAATCATTCAAAACTTCAGATGAACTTTTGGGAGTTTCATTTGTTTAATAACTGTAATGTCTATGTTAATTTGAGATGGGGTACAATGTTGCTTCTCCATGAGCAGGAATAAACAACAGACTGCTTCTGAATCTTGAATAGTTGTGTAAATCAGATTAAAAATGTTTACAAATGTTGCTTACTGTTGTAAGTGTATGTATGTATAGGTTTATATGGCATTATAGAGTGTACACAGCCCCAAATTACCAGAAACAAATATTACAAAATGGCACGAACAAGTGCAACAGAAAACTGAGGATTTGGGTCCTTGTCCCAAAGAATTTATAACCTAAGTGGATGATGGGAGACATATAACAACAAAACACAAGGGAACAAGTGCTGACATTCACCATGAAAAGCTCACAAGTGCTCACAGTAGTATTACTACTTTAAGAGCTAAGATTTCAACTTTGATTTGTAAAGACAGTTTTAAAACGAGGAGTAAATGGATAGAGTTCCAGAAGTTAAGAGCAGCAAGGAGAACGCATGATGGCATGTTGTCAGTGGTAGAGAATGGTGCTGAAAGGAATTGGCTTTGAGAGGAACAAAAAAATCTGATTATTGAGCATATGAGAGATGAATATAATACTTTGAAAGTAAGAATGAGGATGATGTAATACGGTGAATTATAGAATGTCGTCATCAAATGGAATAGAAATTGTACATTTTTCATTAATATATGCACCTGTTTCTAAACTGACATAAAAGAACACATCCTAAAAATGTTAAACATATCGAGGATCAACATCTTCAACTTTCTATTATATAGCAGGAATCGATGCGCATGTGCAAGACTAAACCACTGTTACGCCCTACTAGGAAAAATAGCATCATCATCACCATTTATTTATATAGCGCCACTGATTCCGCAGCGCTGTACAGACCTAAACATTGAGCAAAAAAATGCCTAAACACTGCAACAAACATGTCTAATCATGCTATTTATAAGGTACCATAGGCAAGTCAAAATTGAAATGCTGGCCATTTTCATTAGTCACAATTTTTACTAGTTAAAAAAAATATATCATATCATGTCCCAAAGTGGCAATTAGTACCCTGGCCCCAGTCATCTCCCCACAAAGAGGCGCTAGTCGAACTTCAGCTATACTAAAGTTGAGGTACTGGTGCTCAATTTGGACAACATCAAAAGGCAGCTAACAGCTGTGACCAAGCTCTGCATATAAGAGAGAGATCACAGAGCAGGTAAAATCGGAGACTTTTATCCGCCATCACTGAGATCAAGAAGAGGTCTGTAACAGATTACAAAATTTATTAAAATTAATATGTAATATTTTTAAGATGTCTGCAAATCTATATTTTTATGTAATGGGGTAGATAATTTGTTTTTGTCTAACACATATCAATGTTCTATCTATATACAGATATTATATGCACATGCAGATATAGTAACATAGTAACATAGTTGATGAGGTTGAAAAAAGACACCAGTCCATCAAGTTCAACCTATTTTGGATCTCCTGCGATCCTGCACTTATATTTGAAATTAATCCAGAGTAAGCAACCGCCAATCTGTTTCAATTGTGAAAAATCCCCCCAGACTCAATATTGCAGTCCTATTTTTACCTTATATCCACTACTATCCTTCATTTTAATTAACAGTCGTATCCCTGGATACACCTTTCCGCTAAAAATTTGTCTAACCCTTTCTTAAACATATCTATTGAATCTGCCATCACAACCTTCCCTGGCAATGAATTCCATATCTTGACTGCCCTTACTGTAAAGAACCCCTTCCTTTGCTGGTTGTGAAATTTCCTCTCCTCTAACCTTAGGGGATGACCACGTGTCCTGTGTATGGTCCTTCGGGTAAAAAGTTCCCATATGATTACCTGATATATGTTAAAGGAAAACTATTTCCACTTTCCCAAAAATATACACTTGCAAGTGCTAAATATATTGTAGTACATTATGCAACAGTTGTCATAGTTATTTTAAATCGATTTTCGTGTTGATTTTTGTATTAAATTACCCTTGAATTTAGCATTAACATAAAATACATAATTTTACTTGTTTAGTATACATACATTCTTCTTTACAAGGCAATACATTAACTATGTTTATTTCTAAAATATTTTTCATCTGTTAAGAGGTGGCAGGATTTCATGCTAAGTGGCCCGACGGTGATCCCAGTGCTTTTGTCAGGGTTGTGGGATAGAAGCAGTAGGAGACTTAGGATCCACAGCCAGGATTGGTCACTGTTGGTTTATTAGGCTCAAAGCACAATTGTTTAGCACCTCTTTAGGCATTTAGCTAGCCTAAGTTTCTGTGCTCTGTCTGACACTGCTCGTGTTTGACCACTCTGTTTTGTCTGCTACTTCCGTCAACCTGGAGGCTTACTGGTTTCCTGTCTGCAACACAAACTGATGACTTCCTGTTACCGTTGATTCTTTATAATTCAGTTGATTCCGTATGCTGCCTGCCTCAAATTCTGCTAGTTACTGGTTATCCTGTTTGCCGGCTGTACTAATCTATGCTTGTTACTGTTCTTCCTGTCTTACGCATGTTTTGACCTCTGCTTGTTACCGTTCTTCCTTTTACACATCAGCCCTGACTCCTGTTTTTATAGTTTGTTGCCTGTCCTGTTAATGCATTTATCTACCAGTGTCCTCAGTGCATTCTGCTTTTCCCACTTAGATCTGCCTTTTACATTTACTCCCATTCTAACAGCCTCAGATTTGCTGTTAGAATGAGAGGCAGTGGCATACAGCCCCTGATCCGATTGCCGGCATTACGAAGGAAAAATAAATAAATTATATAAATCTGCCGCATAAATATCTTTGTTAGGGCTCCCCAGCTGCCCGAGACCCCTGGACTATAGTCCAGAAAGGCCATTGCGTTAATCCGGCACTGGCACCACCCTGCACTCCCACATCCAAATAAAGACATGTATTTATTTATGGTCTGACACACTCTATTGGGGACATAGATAGGTGAGTGTTGTAGAATATAAAGTTATTTAGGTTCGAAAATCATTTTAAAATGATTCCACAGACGTGATCACACCCGAAAAAGTCAATAATGGGGTCAATGTGGGATAAGTGTAATGACCTCTGTGTGTGTGTAGGTTAAAAATCCAAACTTGCAGGCATTTAAAATGCAGTCCACTGCAGAGAATGACACAACGTATCATCGGAAAGTCAGTCCTTTTGCATTCGTCAAGAACAGCAAAATGTCTTTCACATATAACAGTATCCACAATTCCCCCAACTGGGGGGCCACAAATATTTGGATGCGCACAGATGAAGCATGCAAACGGCTCTATAGCCACTGCAAATAATGCAGAAGACAATGGACACTCCTGTTTAGTACTCCGTCCCAGAGCAACCTGGCTCTACTGTAGCCATTTGCACAGTGTGTGTGTGTGTTTGACCGTGTTAATATAGTGTGTGTGTGTGTGCGCGCAGTATTTTAATATAGTGTGTGTGCGCAGTATTTTAATATTGTGTGTGTGTGTGCAGTATTTTAATATAATATGTGAGGGAAGGGAGGATCTTAATATAGTGTGGGAGGTATGCTATTTAATGGTGGAGAGTAGGTGGGGGCTAATTATTTAAGGTGAGGTGAAGGAACCTTTAATTTAATGCTGGGGTGGTTTGGGGCTATCAATTGAATATGGGGCTGATTTTGGGGAGGAGGGCTATTCATTAAATGTGAATCTGAATTATTTATTGCCGGGGATAGTTATGGAAAATGGCTATATTTATTAAAATTAATGCTATTTAATTTATTGCTGGGACTGTTTGCAGGGAGGAAAATAGGTTTTGAGTAAATGGGTATACTGTTATTTTAATGTTGGGTCTACTTATTAAATGTGAATATTATTATTGTTGGGACTGGATGGAGGACTAATTATAAAACGTGAGTGCTATTGTTTTAACACCGGGGCTGGTTGGAGTTTTCTACATCTCATGTACCCATTTTCTTTTTCAAAATAGGGCATGCAATATTTTGGGGTAAAGACAAGCAGCAACTGAGCTAAAGAAACCAGCTGTCACAAGTGGTGAAAGTGACAAGACAGGTAGGAGAGAGCAGGACAGTCTGCCAACTGTCCTGAATCTAGTGGGGCAATCCTGAATTTGGGTGACTGTCTTACTTAATCAGGATTTGGTCCGACTGCAAGGACAGTTGGGAGGTATGTCCTGCTTTATATCATACTGCTTGTGAAGGCAGAGCTGTGTGTTTCTAACAGTAGTGCACACAGTATTGCCTATGTATTTGTCTAAAATGATAACCATGGGGCCTTGCTGTCTTAAATACTCTGGGCCCCCTGAGCCTTAATCCCCCTCTGATTTGGGGAAGGGGACTAATAGCTGCTCCCAGTTCCCGGAGAGGACACAGACTGCAGAGCAAGGCGAGGAGCTCTATGTATCACAAGATTTGGTAATCTCGTGAGACAAAGAGCTTCCCTGCTCACTCTACAGGAAGTTCCCACCCTGATAGATGTCAGCAGCACCAGAAGCACAGATAAGTACAGTGGGCTGGGGGTGTCGTAATGTGCCTGGGGGGATGGTGTGATGGCGTGATGTGGCTGGGAGTGTGTGATAAATGTAATGTTTTATTATAATGTATGTATCAATTCCCCATGTTGGCCACACCCACAACACTATGTGGGCACGCGCGGCGGCACACGATTTCTTTCCTGATGTAACTGAGGTGCGCCTGTGTACTTTAAATGCCAGGGCTGATTTTTTTTATCCCAGTCCAGCCCTGCCTGAGACCTGTGAGGCTCTCATAAAACTTCTGCACGGACAATATATGAAGGTTGGTGAAAGAAATAGTCTGATTTAAAACAAACTTTTTTTTAAATTAAAATATAAACTAATCATATTAACATATTAAAAATGACACAATCAAAATATATACATTGCCAGCATACAGTAGAAGTGTTTTTTTGGGCTTATAGGCAGGAGGGATATGGAACCTATCTGCACATTGAAGATGGGATAGTGAAACAAATATTTATGAGAATTGAGGGCAAACGTGTTTCCACTGTATGGCAACATGCAGTGGAAGCTCTGATTTGGTTTTATAGGTGGCAGCGGTATGAGACCCAAAATAGGGCATACATAAAACAGATAAAAACAGTAAAAACACACACAATTATGACCCATGTAGGGGTATTATATGGGTGTTACTAGGTTTAATAATAATAATAAAAAAAAAGGTCCTACCCTTTCCCTATTTCTTTTTTTTTGTATACTTTGCAATTATCTTAGGAAATTCAATAAACTTTATTTCAGTTAAAAAAAAAAAAGCAACACCTTTAGTTAAAAAAACCCATAACAGTTGTCACAGCTGTTCATAATGATAATGTTCACTTTTTTTTCCACGTGTGACAGACTTTCTGTGTATTGTGCCATACTTGTGTTTCCCATTGGTGTAGAAGTCTTGTAGGCAGGAAGGGTACTTGACGGGATGTCGCCTGTGGAGTAGTATGTTTGGAATGTGGAATGTTTGAGATTGGACTGGCCGAAATGCCCATGCTCCTGTGTGTGGGGCGATTGTGTAAAAATACTGTTTTGTGAGAAATTTCCTCTCTCTACCTTATAAAACATATCATTTACCAGATGTTCCATCTCCAATCGCATTTTGGCAGGCAACCTTCTCATTTTTTGCCAGTGTTGCTCCAAGCAGGTCACATTCTTCTGGTTCCTTTGTCTTTAACTGGTTCGCAAACTCATTTTTCTAGCAAGGGTGTCACTTTGTTCATAATCATGTGCCCTTTTTTTTCCCCTGCTTGTCAGTTTGATCCCTTTGTGGTTGGGTGGCTTTAACAGTGCCCTGTGTGGGTCTGTCTGTGGTAAGTTGTGTGGGTATATCTGTGCTCTCTGGCTGTCTTCTGTCAGCTGGGTGACATGAGGCATTGTTCCACATTCCTCTAACACATCACAGAATCCGGTTTCAGATAAATCGGCTGTGTGATAAAAACAGAATGTAAGCTAGTTAGTATGATAATACATGCAGGTATTCATCATCATCATCATCAGGTATTGATTTAACATTACAACAATCTTTCTCTTACAGTTTCCTGCAACTGTTGAGGATTGGCAACTTATTGCGCAAGATTTTGAAACGCTTTTTAATTTAAAAAAAAAGTGGCTGTGCCACAGATGGCAAACATGTGAGAATCATGCCACCCTAAAAAAGTGGATTCTATTACTACAAAGGATTCTTCAGCATTATCCTGATGGCCATAGTGGATGCCAGCAATGAATTTATATTCGTGGACATTGGTAAAAATGGAAAAGTGTCAGATTGTGGGGCAATGGAGCAGACTAGCTTCCATGACAAATTTAAGAACAATTCACCAAATTTGTCACCATACGCCGAAACACAACTTGGACTCAATTTTGTATTTGTTGCTGATGAAGCCTTTGTGCTACACAACAACATATTAAAATCTTATCCCCAAAAAAGTGTCACACCAGAAAGGAGGATCTTTAATTATCGATTGTCAAAAGTAAGGCGAGTTGTGGCAAATGCTTTTGGTATATTGAGTAACAGATTTAGAATTTTTCCTTGCGCCATAAATCTGCGGCTAGATAAAATAGATAAGGCAGTGATGGCTTGTTGTGTGCTACACAACTTTCTTAGGTGTTAAAGCACCGGCGTCTGCAACGCACGTAGTATTATTGAAAATACTATAGTTGTGGGAGTGGTAGGTTTGACAGACACCACTGGAGTTATCACAGATGAGAAATGCCAACCACATGGCAAAGTTAAACAGAGGCATATTTAGAATATTTTAATCGTGAGACTGCTGTGTCCTGGCAGACTGACATTTTGTAGTGTATGTACATTCATATTGTATGTTGTATTGAATAACTTTCATTGTCAATGATATGGACAATAAATAATTTACACATTCAAAATGTTGTATGTTTAATTACTATGCCTCTTGCTGGTATGTCGTCTGATTATTGAATGCCAGGTGAGGAACTGCTCTCCATCTCTAACATTGCAGGTGAACTGTTTTGCAATTTCGTCATCACAGGTGAAATGCAAGAGGTCAAAATACCACATTTTGAAAGCCTCCAACTTATTAAGCTCCTTTTAAAAGATAGTCCTCATGTTCTGGATCTTCCCCTTGACCTTGATAATGGGGAAGGCTCACTTTCAGCATTTCATCCAAAGCTGAGCTACTCTTCTGCCTGTTGGAGTATTCTTTTGATTTTGTTTTCCACAAGCAGGTATGGGACCTTTAGGCCTCAATGAAGTCCTTCATAAACTCCGCAATTCTGTCAGATGCCATCTTTAATGTGTTATATTTACATACATACCCAAAAAAATACACAAACTCTCATGCTATAAAGAATTTACCTTGTATAATAGCAATTAAATAAATTGTTGTATCCGTTTGTATACTACGGAAACTTTAGCAAAAATCCTTCCGACACAGCTGCAAACACGAGGGCTATAGTCGAATGAACATTCACCCACGATGCTCCACCCTGTTGCTACAGCTGCCGTGATTGGTCCATACCAACTGTGAACGTCCATGTATGCGTCTATAAAATTATACAGGAGCCAGTCTGTCGCCAGCGGTATGTGATAAGATGGCGGATGAACAGGTGCGTGAAAGGAGGGGTGGAGGGGGATAGAGAAGAAGAAGCTATGCAATTGGAGGAGGTTAAAAGAGCCAAGCCAATGAATCCAAGGGAGATGGAGATGATGGTGAGAGTGCTGGACCAGCACGACTACGACTGTCAAAAGAAGAGATACCGAAAAGTCAATCACTGAAAGGAACTAATTATGCAGAAACTCATAAATCTGCAATATGAAAAACTTAAACTTAAATAGAACAAACTTTCAGATTCAGAAAAGGTGGTCCGATCTAAAGATCAAGGCGCAAAGAAAGTTGCAGAGAATCAGAACGGAAAAATAAATAAAAATGAGTGTTAAAAGCGGTTATTAAAGCTTTGTAAACCTATTTAGTAAACGGTGTTAGTAATTAACAATAAAGATTAGTATGTTTAGTAAAACTTTGACATCTATTTACAGATAGAAAAATGTGCAATGAAATCTGCTGCACAGCACCACAGAATATTAAAATGGAAGATGCTGTAATGACTATAAAAGAAGAAATCACTGACATAGCAAATGCAGAAATAAAAGAGGACCCAAAAGAAGGTAATTAAACATTGTTAAAAAGGTAAAAAAAATGAAAGATGTATCCTGTACTGTTATATTAAAAAATGGCTTCTATATTTCAGTTGATATGGACCAGCACGGCAGCATGCCTGGCCGGACACAGGTGGACATCAGCATAAAGTGATTTCAAGCAGTGTCCAAGATGAACAAATGATAGTAGTTCCACTTGTAAAAACGATGTTGTGTTCCGTTTCATCATTAAACATATAATTAAAATAATTTAGCTTTCTTCATGTAGATACCATAGTCATTTCTGACGAAAGTTTGGAATGAGAGAAGGAGGGCACAAGCAAATATTTCTATAACTTGATGGAAAGAGGTGGCTGAGAAGTTGGAAAAGCTGAACGAATATTTGAAAAAATTGAGGGCTAACAGCAATGATGTTAAGAAAAATTTCCACAAACTGGAGAAAAATTACCCCGACTTGTTTTACATGTATGAGAAAGTTATGTTTGATACCTGTAGACAGATTCAACGTTAAAATAATAAAAATGAATACAGAAGTTTTAAATATTTTGTTTAGTAGATTAAGATGTTCTGCAATGTCAGAAATTTAAAAAATTTTTACTTCTATTTTTACATCCAGTTAATTGGATTATGTGTACACATAAAATATTGTAAACAACATTCTGGTTTATTTGGTGGACTTGCACGATAGGTAGGCCTGAAATAAAGGCAAAACCAGTGAACATTTTCTGAGATACAGACACAGGATGGAAGCAGGTGTACAGAATATATTGCTAGCCAGCCATTATCATAGAGGAACAAATGTACATAATGGGTACAATTATAAAAAGGACATATCTATATATATCTATATATATATCTATATATATATATATATATAAAATTCAACTGCACAGAGGTATAGGAAAAATCATGTATTAATGTTACATACAGAATTGAAGAGATGGACACATGTCAGTAAATAAATGATACTTTAATGATAACATGTATTTTCACATGTGTTAATGCATTTAGTATATACACTTGCATACAGGAACACATATGGAGCATGTACAACACTATTATTGCTTCGCATTTAAAAGAACACTATTTCCATTTGCTTGACATTTTAACAGCACACCACATAACAGACGTAGAGACAGCATCATAAATTGAAATATACACGCACAGAAAGGTGTCGCTGTTGGAGGAACCATTGGCCGATTGTCGGATAGATGGTACGTACACACTGCGCGATTGGAATTACATTGTTCCTTCGTTGAACGAGATTTTTTCAGTTTATAAATCAAATGGAACAATACGATGAGCTTTAGAATAATAATTGTTCATCATTGTACTGTACACACTAATGTGATATCGGGCCGAACAGTCTTTCATTGTGTGATTGGCCCGATAATTGGCTGAAAACACTGTAGTGTGTACCCAGCCTTACATGTATCTTTGAAAAACATTCCTTACTGTGTGCAATTTCTGTTCATACGTAAGGCAGCAGCAGTTTTTGATTGATATTTAGGATTGCTGTGTATTTGCTCTGGACATATGTATATGGCAGATTTAAGGTTGCATATATCTTCAGATGTGTGTAACTCAAAATATAAACGTAGAAACATATGTATACAGATGTAAAGTTGCACATATGCAAATGGGAAACTTTTATGTTCAATACTAAAGCACTGTCGTAATCTTACTCCTTACCATGCATCAGCTTTCCTTTGCTCTCCTTGATGTACGCCTTCAAAACTCTAGGATTGCACCCTATCTCTTTGTAATTTCCTGTGTGTGTGCGCTATGAGTTTCCCATTGTATAAATAATGAAAACTAGGACCACGACAACATGCAGTGGATAAAGAAAGATAAAAAATGAGTACATTTAATGTATATTAAAAAGCAGAACTTCAATCTTGTTTTTATGAGTTCATCTAAAGTCACACACCTTCAGTGGCAGTTCCAGAGTGGTCAATCGGGGCAATGACCCACTCTAGCAGGACTCTACATGCCTTTGAATTGCGGCCAAGAGGTCTGACCAAGGCAGAGGAGAGGGCAGGGCCAATCACTCAGAGTGAAAGAGGGGCGTGGCTATGCTAAATCACCCCCTCCCCCTAGAAAAAAAAAGGTCAAGGTCTGCTCCCGCACACCTTATCTATAAGTCCTATTTTACATTTTAAACTTTGTGTTCGTTTGTATTTTTGTGTTATGCTTTCTACTCATTTGCTTTGCAAAATAATTGTATATCTTGTGAAATGTAATTTAGTAATTTAAGAACTTATTTTATAGGGTATTATCTGATATAATAATCCACTTTCCAACATCCCAAGAGGAAGTCACTGTGACTTTTACACCTATGGAAATTATATTTAAGAGCTATAGTGAGGAAGATCTTGGTAAGATTAAAGTTTGAAATGCTTTTTACATATGTGTTGCAAACAGTTGTCCTTTCAAATCATTATTGGAACTGAACAGTAGATCCAAAATTGTTGTTCATTATCACATCTATTTGCATATACAATAACTTGCTCAAATGTTTTGAATCTTCTCCTTTCTGTGTTTAGCTAGTTTGAAAATGCACTGCTACATTAGTGCATGTGTGTTCTGCTTTAATTTGCATCTGTCTATCTGGTCCCTGAAATAATATGTTGATTAAAAATTGAATGGTCTTCATATTTTGAACAACACCCTTCACAGAGTAATATATTTACAGTTTAGCTTATGATTATATTCCTGTCCTATCTTATCTTTAATCAAAAGTGTTTCTTAAGGTGTCCATGATGATTTTAATGGGCAGTTTGGTTGTTTCAGAACACAATAGCTACAAATAACAGCGAGCATGAGTTCAAATTGATTGCCTACTCTGGTAAAAAAAAATGGTAACATATTGAATGGGGTTTTTGTGCCAGGCAGTAAAAAATCATTTCCATGACAATGGCATTTGTCTGTGTGTGCAGTAATGGAACAGCACTGTGGCACAATGCACTGCACTGCACTGTACTGGGGCCTTGGATTCAATTTGTTTCCAGTCCAAAAACATATTGGTAGGTTAATTGGCTGTGACAGAAATTGGCCCATATATGTTAGAAAATTCTCTCTGAACAGTGCTATGTAATATGTTGGTGCTATCATTATCATTTATTTATATAGCGCACCAGTTCTGCAGCTCTATACAGCTATATAAATAAACAATAATTAATGAATGAACAAATCAAATTGTGTATAGCCTGTAGCAGGTGCAAGTGATATGGCTGAAACAAGGCATAAATACAAGAAACGCAGGATTTAAAACGGCGCATGTGTCATTTGTGTTCGGACATAAATTGTATGCAATTACTTTCATTGGCGTAAGGTCTGTTTCTGAGCCAGCGCAAAGCAATTTCATGCAAGAAACGGCACACAAAAGCCCAATATTTCCCAGAAATTGGTTTAGTTGGTTGGTGTTGTTTGAAGGTACATTTTTCTAACTTACTTTATAGTTGGTGGGACCTAAGACTGTTTAAACCTCCACTACATGCTTTCTGTTAGTCTTGGGTGAAGATGAGAATGTCATCGAGGTATACGACTACAAATTGATAGAGCATGTCACAAAAAATTAATTGATGAAGTGGGCATCACAAAAGCTAAAAGTCATCACTAAGTATTTGTAATGCCAATCCTGGATGTTGAGGGCGGTCTTCCACTCATCCTCCTGTGTGATGCTGATAAGGTTGTATGGTCATCTAAGATCCAATTTAGAGAAAATGGTTGCACCTTTGATCTGGTTGAATAGCTCAGAAATAAAGGATGCCTGTTTTTAATAGTGATGGCATTCAAACTACAATAGTCATTACAGGGGTGCAAGCTCCCATTCGTCTTGGCAAAAAGAAGCCCCTGCTTGTGATGAAGACTTGCGAATGAAACCCCTGTCCAAATTCTCTTGTATATATTCAGACACTGCTTGTGTCTTAGGTAAGAAAAGTATGTAGACACGTCTGTGAGGTGCCGTCTTACCTGGAAGAAGGTCTATAGCACAATTCCATTCCCAATCGTCTTAGTAATAACGTTAAAGAAATCTCTCTACGCGCAGTTCAATGTAGAATAGTACCATGATCAATTTTGTTACCATTAATGACAGACAAAAATATAGTACAAACCCAGAGACATGGTGGGGAAAGCAAGCTTGGAAACCTCTAAAGACAAGATAAAGAAGGCATATAAGGAAACCAAATCCTTGATTCTGGTAATGAAGTTGGTGCTGGCGCTGGTAGAAGGAGAGTAAATGGAAAAGCCTAATATGGCCTCTCTGGAATGAGCTAGGCTTTGCAATTTCGTGGGTGTTTGGTGCAAGCCCCAAGCAATGACCCGGCTCTGTACAATGCAAGCAGAGATTGTTCTTAAACTTTTGCGCGCAATCCTCGGAAGAGAGCATAGAGCGTCCCAACTGCATGGGCTTTTCATGAGGGAGAACTGGTGCTTGGAAGCAAAACACTAAGTGATGAGATGTTTCCTTCTCTTGTGTGTGCTCACTGAATCAGATTTACACCCTGTTATAGAGAAAAATAAGGCATCCAAGGAAGATGGAAGCTTATGATAAATCAGCACATTCTTAATGTGAGCAGATAAACCTTGCCAAAAGGTTGCTAACAGAGTCTTGTTATTCGACTGGAGCACAGACACAAAGGTTCGGAGCTGCATACTAACCCTCAGTCTGAGAACCTAGACGAAAACAGGATGCCGGAAGCAGCAGACAAGACCCGATCTGGTTCATCAGAAATGTTCCTAAAGGCGTTTAGAAAGGAAGTACATTTGTGAAGAAGAGTGTTTTTCAGTAAAGAAGTACAAACTAAATAGAACACTGGTTCAGAGATGCTCTACAGGCCTTGTGATCTATATTATATTAATGAGTGCTAAGAATGCGAAGGGCACTAAAGGAGCTAGAAAAACTACAGAGCTGGAGAATGAGTATGCCTGCCCAAGGTGTGCTGTAATGTGTTCAGATGGTGCTAATTAATAAATGGTGCGTATAACACCGACAACGAGTTCATAGACAAAATATAGCCGAACGTGACTTCAGCGACGTTAAAAAAATCTAGACTTACCATTTTAATGACAAGAGAACTATCTGACTGTCTTCTGAAAGATCCCGTTTACAAGTAATAACATCACTGCGTTTTGACATCATTGAAAATAGCGGCCATATAAGAAGTTTTTAAAGCAGCAATACAGAATCAGAACCGAAAGGAGAATCCAGAGCCAAGCCAGGGTCAAAAACAAGAACACTCAAGTAACTAGTCAGGAATAGCTGTGAAAAATGTTAGCATGGGAGAAGGGTGTTGGTGAGTGAGTCTTTCTTCCCAAAAGGATAAGCTTCGACCTAGAACATGCCCTATTGTAGAGAGGGAATTTAATCTTAAATTCGATTCCTGTGGTCCTTTTTGCTGCATTCTATGACCCTCGCTGATGTGCTACTGCTGAAGCAATAATTGCTCTCCAACACCAAGGCCCCAGATCAGTGTTGGAATATACCAAGAGTTACTCACCCTACTCACATTTATATTTAATACATTCATTTCCTACGACCATTCCCGGCATTAAATAATTAATATTCACATTTAATAGATAGCCCTCCTCCCCACACTCAGCCCCACATTTAATTATAGACTCAAACCACCCCAGCATAAAATTAATGGTCCCATCACCCCATCTTAATTTAATAGGTCCCACCAATAAATTAAATTGCCCCACTATCACCTCACAAATAAAATAGCATCCATTAAATAATTAGTCCCCACCTAAACTCCACCATTAAATTAATAGCCTACCTTCCACCCATTTACTACTAAGACAGCCCCCCATTCCTTCACATATTATAGCAGCGTTCTCTGTGCAGCCCCCCTCCATGTAGTTTAGCATAAGCAGCCCCCCTCCCTATAGTTTAACATAGGCAGCCCCCTCCCTATAGTTTAGCATAGGCAGTCCCCCCTCCCTATAGTTTAGTATAGAATGGGAGCCCCCTCTACAGTTTAGTATAGGCAGCCCCCCTATAGTTTAGTGTAGATAGGCAGCCCCCCTATGTCACATAGTAATGCCCCCAAAACAATATTCTGCCACACAGTAGTGCCCCCAAACAATGTTATGCCACACAGTAGTGCCCCCAAACAATGTTATGCCACACAGTAGTGCCCCCAAACAATGTTATGCCAAACAGTAGTGCCCCCAAACAATGTTATGCCACACAGTAGTGCCCCAATGTTTTGCCACACAGTGCCCCCAAACAATGTTATGCCAAACAGTAATGCCCCCAAACAATGTTATGCCAAACAGTAGTGCCCCCAAACAATGTTATGTCACACAGTAATGCCCCAATGTTATGCCACACACTAGTGCCCCCAAACAATGTTATGCCAAACAGTAGTGTCCCTAAACAATGTTATGCCACACAGTAGTGCCCCAATGTTATGCCCCACAGTAGTGCCCCCAATTCGCATTATGCCATGTAATATTACACCCAATTCGCATTATGCTACAGATTTATGTCCCCAATTCACATTATGCCACGCAGTAGTGCCCTCAATTCACATAATGCCATGCAGTAGTGTGTCCCCAATTCACATTATGCCCACAATAGTGTCCCCAATTCACATTATGCCCGCAATAGTGCTCTCAATTCACACACACATACATACATACATACATACACATATATACGTGTGTGTATATATATATATATATATATATATATGTGTGTGTGTGTGTATGTGTATATATATATATATATATAGCACAAAAATATAAATAAGTGGTTAAACTCTACTTACCCATATGTTGATTGCTGCAGCCTCTCTGCTCCTCTCCTTCCTACAGCGGCGGCGGTAACATCAGTGTGATGTCAGGTATTAAAGTAATTGTATCGTTTTCAAATAAGCATTGCCCAAGCGATTGTATTGTGTTTCTAACGCACAAAGTGATTTATTTTAGCAGATGTAAAAAGTTAGCAGTTCAATACATTATTATATAATACAGTACAGTACAGCCAATACCAAAAGATAAATACATACCGCTGCTATCGTATGCGCTCGCTGCGCTCCCACGGGACCCAGTGCACAGTATATCTCTATGGAATACTGTGGTCAGAGTAGACTGAGGCTAGTGGGGGTGCAGCTATGATTATATATACACATTCAGTGTTACAGAGAACAATGCAGATGACGTGGCTTGCTTCTATAGGTCCAGACATCAGATGGGTCCAGGGTAAACAGGTCATAGGCTAGTTCAGACTAAGGAATCCAAAGGTGGGGGTCGTCTCTCCAGGGGATGTGCTCCAGTTACAGTTAAACCATTAGCATTTCATAGACAGCATCATACAAAGGTTTATTCCCTAACATCAATAACTAAAGTATGCAATGTGTGATCTCTTCACTGAATGCACCAGACAGCTGCTGATGAATAGGGGTTTAATATGATACTAGACATGACACCTTTTCTATAAGCTGAACCTTAAATATCACTGAAGTGTACATATAATCATATTATATAAACTAATAATAAACTAAATACTATCTGCTCATAAATGACTGTGTAACGGAACCAATATGAATATGAATTACATAAATAACTAAATGTTGTAATGCGAGTGTGTACGTGCGTATTTTATTGTGCGATCGCACCATGCGCTGTGTTAGGTGGCGTACGGATCTGTGTTACGTGGCGTATGAATCCCAATCGCACGGCAAAACAACTTTCGTTCATCCAATTATACGACTTCGACACAGGTCACAGAATCAGCTAGTCCGACGTTGTCCCCAATTGAGATCAATCTGTAAGAAACAATCCACCTTTTTTCTAGTGATGCCATATGCCCTCAAATAAAGGTATTTGAGGATATGATATCAAAGGAATTTGGTAAATTATAAACTAAAATCATGAAAAAGAATGAGGATAACTTGATGAGGAAGGAGAGAGAGGCCCTAAGGGAAATACAAACATGGGAGGAGGTGGTCATTAAACACTCAGACAAGGGGGGCAACATTGTCATCTGGCCAATACCTATGTACAAAATGAAAATGTACAAACAACTTAGAGACATCAGCTGCTACAAACCTCTATTCTCTAACTCCATGACAGATGCTTTTTACAAGCATGGACTTTTGGAATTACAAATTTATTTATGGACATGGTTTTCAAGCAGGGACTTTGGAATTACAAATTTATTTATGGACATGGTTTTCAAGCAGGGACTTTGGAATTACAAAGCATTTTTGGATTAAAAGCTGCTAACCAAAGAAGACTGAATCTGATTGGTAAGAATTTTGGGGTTTTCTTATTTTTAATATATATATGGTAAGAATGAGGGAGTTTACTGTATTTATTGGAATTTTATTATTTTTATTAAATGTATGTGGTATTAAAGAGGGTGTTGTGGTTTTGTAAACTTTTTGTTTTGTGGACTCAGCCAGCAATGGGTGTCAGGGCATGTTGGCACTTGTGGTACTCCAAGTGCCAGCATGCCCTGGCTGCCAAGGGTATGCTGGTGTTTGTAGTTATACAAGCATCAGCATGCCCACACTGTTTATGGCGCCCTGGCTGGCTTGGAGTTGTAGTTCCACAAAACAAAATGGTGTCTGTTTGTTTTATTAACTACAAAATCGCCATTAATACCCTACACCCACCGCCCAGGGGTGTAGGAAGAGCCCTAGTGCTTTCAGCACTGGGCTGGGTGTCCCTAGAGGGAGGGCCCACTCATTTTTTTCGGCGGACCCCACTCCCTAGGGAAGGGAGCCCTGCCATGTGTCCCTCTGCTATAGTGCCACCCACCCCAGCTGGTTTGCCTAGTGCTGGTTGAGTGAAAATCGAGTAGATGCCCATGCAAATTTTTCCCCGAATTTAGGCTGGCAGCACTAGGGTTAATAGTGACGGGGTGGGGGGACCCTACACTTTTTTTTTTTTGTGAACTTTTATATATTTTTACCCTTTTGACAGCTGTCGCACCTCCAGCTCTATAGGCAGACAGTGTAACAGTGATATGTTTACTTATCACGCTGCTAGGATGCAGCGTGTTGTATTTAGCGATTTTTAAGGCAAACTCAGGAGTGTTTGCTTTATTGCAGCTTCATACATTTGAGACTTTTATAGCTAGAGTGACAAAAAGTTGGGACTTTGATCTCTATCGATTTTGTAAACAGCGATTTAACAACAAATCTCACTTCAATACAATTGTGAGATGAAACACTGGCGAGAAAATCGCTGCATTTTCAAAATCGGAGCTTGACACATTTACCCCCAGGAGTCCTTTAAGAACTTTATTAGTATTCTGAACAACAACAAGAATAATCTGAAACTGACATATGAGATGGATAAGAACAACATTAATTTTTGGGCATATTACCATCAAAAAGACCTTGGATGGGAAAGTAGAAACAGATTTGTATAAAAAGAGAACAGCCACTAACAGCATATTGCATTGCAATAGTTCTCATTTCCGACCCTTAATCAAAAACATACCGAAAGGAGAATTTCTGAGATTGAAGTGGAATTGCCCAGATCCTTTGGATTCTAATAAATGGGCGGAAGAATTGAGCATAAGGTTAGTACAAGGATATAGTAAAAGATCAATCAAGAAAGCATTGAATCACGTAAGATCTACAAATCGAGATGAACTAATATATATGAAAAACAGAAATCTACAATGGATAACAAAGTTAGGTTTGTAGTGAATTTCTGTCAAGAATGGAGGGACATCCAGTCGATTGTAAAGCGACATTGGCCCATACTCATGTTGGTTGAGGGATTAGCCAAACACTTGGGTAAAAAGGCAAATTTCAGCTGGAGACGCACACCCAATTTAGGCGAAAAAATTGTTCTGAGTCACTTTGTTTCAAATAAACAAACTGAAACTATAAAAGGTTCATATAAGTGTGGCTCTTGCAAAGCATTCCCATTAATTATTAAAATCTTGGATATTGAGGACAATTATGGACATAGACACAGAATTAACCACTTAATTAATTGCAACACCAAAGGGGTAATATATGGTTTAAAATGCCCATGTGACAATATATACGGGGAAATGACTAGCAGATCTTTGAAGCAGCGGTTATTAGAACATGCAGCTACCATAAAAAAACGCACAATTAGACAAACAAAAAGCATTTCAAACAACTTACTCTGTAGTGCAACATTTTTTACAACATCATGGAAGCAACCCTGGAGAATTGAGAGCTTTTGGAATTGAAAGAATAGGAATGGGGATAAAAGGAGGAGATATTATGAAAGAACTCCTCTGCAAAGAAAGCAAATGGATTTTTCTCCTAGATTCTCTAATACCACATGGTTTAAATGAAAATATCAGTTTTGCTAGTTTTTTGTGAAGATCACTTGCCTGGTGGATGGAGGCCTGTATGTCCCTTGGGTGGTTCTGTGTCCCTCTTAATGCGTTGCCGCAGATAGAGTGGGTTTCTCTCCCTCCCTTTCCTTTGATGTACCACTATGAATAGATAGTGAAAAATATCACTAACAAGACTGGAACCATATACCCTCTGTACCAACTTATAAGATATATCAACTATTGAGGACTTTTGAATATCTTGAACATCATACAGCAAAATTAGATATAATTAGAGGTATATTGTGATTATGTGGATCATAAAATTACATAATAAAATATATATCAATTAATGGGGATTTTTTCAATATGTTGAACATCATGGAGTAAAATTAATTAAAAGTAATCAGAATTTAAAATTCTTACAAAAATAGTTCTACAGTATATCCGTATGTTTTATCTTGTTTTGCATTTCTCGCTGGATTTCTATTTTGTATGTACACTTGGGGGTAAATGTATCAAAGTACGAGTTTGCCAGCGTGTTTAAATCGCGGCAAATCGCGTTTACCCGCAATTTTTTTTAAAAAAACTGGAAATGTATCAAGCTGCGATTTTGACACTCATGTTCAAAATCGCTGGTCATCTCTGGCGATTTTGAGCGATGTAAACACTCCCGAGTTTAGCTAACTCTCCTGTGTTTGGCAAACTCTCCTGTGTTGTTACAGTGAGTTGTAAACACATCACTGTTACACTGACCTGTCATACAGCTGCCAGAGCTCCGGCAGCTGTTAAAATGTTAAAGAACAGATAAAAGTTTTTTAAAAAAAAAGCGTGAGGTCCCCCCGCTATTTATGCTTAACCCTAGTGCTGCCTGACTAGTGCTGGTCCCGTGAAAATCGGGGAAAAAATTTGTGTGGGGTCCCCCCGATTTTCACTTTATCAGCACTAGGCAAACCAGCCAGGGTTGGCGGCACTATAGCAGGGGGATGCGCGGCAGGGGTCCCCCTGCCATAATGACTAACCAACTGTCAGACACCGTCCCCGCTGATTCCCTGTCAGATGGGGAACGGACGTCTGACTTCTCTGTCGGCTGCCGCGGGACTCACTTCCGGGTACTCGGGCGCATGCGCCCTGTCCTCAGTCCCGTTGCTAGGCAACAGGACGCCGCTTCTCCTTCCTGTTACGCCTCCTCCTCTCCGCCAATCACTGCAGTCAGCCCTCTATTTAAACCTGTCTCTGGCGCCATTAAGGTGCCAGAGTAACAGGTTCACCACCAGTGTTCCTGGCTTCCACACTCCCTTGTTTTCCCTGAGTATCCTGCTTCCTGTTTACTGTTGTGACCCCGGCTTGGCGACCATCCTCTTCCTCTGTGTGACCCATTCTGTATCGTGACTTCGGCTTGGCGACTACTCTACTGGATTTCTCTTTTGTACCTGATATCTCTGATTGCTGTGACCCGGAACCGTCTGACCTCTCTACGCTACACTGGTAACTGGCTAATAGGACTGCGACCTGCGTGCTCTCTGCTGCGAAGTCCAAACCTCCTTGCGGGGGTCCCTGGTGAACACCAGGGACACGTTAGACTCCGCGCCTGTTTGGCCAGTTGCGCTAATACCGGATAGTGTCTATTTCTCTTCAGCCTTCATAGGCCTACAGCGTGACAGTTTACTCTGGCCATGACTGACGGTACCGGAGAACCCTCATCCCGAGACCTCCTCATCCATTTAGGAGTACGGGTAGAACGGCAGGAGGCCAACCAAGCACAACTCTTGCAGTGTTTACAAGGAGTGATTTCCCGCTTGGATTCCCTGAGCACTTCTCAGGCAGCAGCTCCAGCTCCTGATCCTGCTCCGGCCGCTGCACCACCAAGCACAGTACTTGCTACCTCCAGAACACTACGGATTCCAACCCCAGAGAAATACGACGGTAATCCCAAAGGATGCCGTGGATTCCTGAATCAGTGTTCCATCCAATTTGAACTTACACCGGAAAACTTCGCATCTGAGAGAGCTAAGGTAGCCTACACTATTTCCCTCCTGACGGCACAAGCCCTAGCTTGGGCCTCGATACTGTGGGAACGAAGAGATGGATCCCTCCTTCATTGCAGGCCAATACGCTGTTCAGTTTCGTACCTTAGCCTCATAATTAGGCTGGAATGATGAAGCTCTCACCGCCACCTATTGGCAAGGCTACACTAGTAACTGGCTAATAGGACCGCGACCTGCGTGCTCTCTGCTGCGAAGTCCAAACCTCCTTGCGGGGGTCCCTGGTGAACACCAGGGGCACATTAGACTCCGCGCCTGTTTGACCAGTTGCGCTAATACCGGTTAGTGTCTATTTCTCTTCAGCCTTCATAGGCCTACAGCGTGACACCAACCCTAGACTGTTCAGCGCTGGGCTGGATTCCCTAGGGAGTGGGGTCCGCTGAAAAAAACGAGCGCCCCCCCCACCTGGAAAAAACCAGCCCAATGCTGATAGCACTAGGGCTCTTCCTACTACCCCTGGGCTGTGGGTAGTAGGGTAATATGGCGCTAAATGGTTAAAAAAAACAAACTGACACCAATTTTGTTTGTGGATCTACAAGTCCCAGCCAGCCAGGTTGCCAAAAACATGGGCCATGCTGGTGCTTGTATAACTACAAGCACCAGCATACCCACGGCAGCCAGGACATGTTGGCACTTGGAGAACCACAAGTGCCAACATGCCCTGACATTCCTGGCTTGCTGGGCCCTGTAGTTCCACAAAGAAAAAAGTTAACAAAACAACAACACCCTCATACAAACCACACATATTTATTAAAAATAATAAAACCCACAATAAAGACACTAACCACCCTCTTTTAAACCACAACTATTTATTAAAAATAAAAAAAAAAAAATACTTACAGATGATGTCTTCTTTCTTGAGCCAATGTCCCTTATTATTTGTACATCCATCTTGCCGGCTTGCCCCAGTCCCAGCCATTTGTACCTCCATAAACGAATCTGTGCCAACTGGAACACTTCACCCAGAAGGGGCACATATTTGTAATTTCCCGACTCTTTAGTCTTGATTGAAGTAAAAAAAAATAAAAGCCAGGAGCCGCCGCAAACACCTCCTACCTAGTAGGAGGTCCGTTTCGCAATGCTCTTACGCTGTTTGCGTAAGAGCTAAGTACTGTATTATGGTATTTTCCCACGCTAGTGGGGAAATCACATATTACAGTATTTAGCGCTTACGCAATTAATGTAGCGCATTGCGCATGCGCTACGCTACTTGCGTAACCTGTAATACGGTAAATACAGGTTACGCAAGTAGCGCATGCGCAATGCGCTACGTTAATTGTAGTGCCGCCAACCCTGGCTGGTTTGCCTAGTGCTGGTAAAGTGAAAATCGGGGGACCCCACGCAAAAAAAATTCCCGATTTTCACGGGACCAGCACTAGTCAGGCAGCACTAGGGTTAAGCATAAATAGCGGGGGGACCTCACGCTTTTTTTTTTTAAAACTTTAATCTGTTCTTTAACTTTTTAACACTGCCAGGGCAGTGTAACAGTGATGTGTTGATACAACACGCTGCTATCAAGCAGCGTGTTGTATCTGGCGTGTTTAGAAGCAAACTCTCCTGAGTTTGCTAACTCTCAGCTTCATACATTGTAGACTTGTATAGCTGCAGTGGCAAACAGTGGTGAGTTTGATCTCTGGCGATTTTGCAAGTAGCGATTTTGACAGAAGCAGAACTCTGGCGATTTTGTATGAAAACTCAGCTTCATACATCGGCTAGTTTCAACTCTCCTGAGAAAATCGCTGGAGTTGCAAACTTGCAGCTTGATACATTTACCCCCTGGACTTGCTGTGAATCTTTGGTCTCCCAACGATTGCTGTGTATTATTTGGAACTTATGTTTTTGCTGAAAATAAAGAGTTTAAAAAAAAAAAAAAAGTAATAAGAATTTGATCATGTGAACTAATAATACTTTTTCAGGAAGACAAAATAGTAGACTACGAATAGCCCAATAAGAATTCTCACACAGGAAACTTAATCTCACTCCCCCTTTTTCCCACACATTATATTTAGTACCTTTATTATTCATAATCTTCAGCTTTTCTGCATTATTATCAGTATTAATATTATTATTTTTCACGACAATTTTCTACACTAAAATCTTGTGTGCTGACCTATTTCAGCTTATTATCCTGTCTTGCTTTACCGCTTTAGAGTCTGCTATCGGATCTCTCATCTACAGCCTCTCCTATTATGTCAGGGGGTTAACCTAGGGCCTTAACCTAGGCCTACGACCTGCGGGCCTCCGGCAGCAAAACCCATCCCGCCTTGCGGCGGTTCTTGGTGAAGACGGGGTGGTCCGTTAGACTCCACGCCTTAGGAAGCCCTGTGTCAACACTGATTAATAGGAGTTTCCATGAGACGTAACAGTTTGCTCTGACCCCACCTACTAGAGAATAACCTTAAGTGGATTTTATTAGGAAATCTTCCTCTCCTGCTGGGGCCGGCTTCTTCTTTGTTAAACAAAAAGACGACGGTCTCTGTCCTTGTATTGACTATGTCAGGTTTGTTCACGAAGGATGAGTGAGATCCTGCTGTCTCAGCTGGTATTTGCTAGGCTCCCCCAGAAACGCGGAGTCTAACAGAGTGGAAGGTATTCACCAGGGATCCCCGCAAGGAGATTTGGGCTTCAGCGGTTTCCACCCTGCAAGTCGCGGCCCTCTAGGGAAGTTCCCAGTGAGACAGAACAGAGAGGTGGCTTTAAGAGGCAATTTGACACTGAGGAGTAAACCCAGCGAAGGGCAGCTACATGAGTCCTTAGTAGAACACCAGAGAGGAGGAGATGCTGAGCCCGAACAGGGTAATCCACAGTAGACGATGAACCACAGCTATTACCACTTAGAGGGTGGATGGATCAGCTAGGTCAATGGTACATGTAGAGTTGATAGCAGACGATGATCACAGTGATTACCACTAAGGCGTGGAACATGTAGGCAAGGCTCAATAGAGCAAAAATAGAAATGGCAGCGCTGATGTATAAAATCGATACAATTTATTAAAACATAGAAAAAATAATAATAACAGTAATCATATAAAAATAAGGCTCAATAGAGTACAGGGTATGCAGCAGACGATGAACCATGGCTATTACCACTTGGAAGTGGAACGGATCATCAGAGGGCAGTGGTGCATGTAGAATAGATAGCGGGCGTTGATCACAGCGAATACCACTAACGAGTGGAACAGGTAGGCAGAGATCAGCGGTGTACAAGGTGTGCAGCAGACGGTGAACTACAGCCATTACCACATGGGGATGAAACGGATCAACGGAGGTCAGCGGTGCATGCAGAGTAGATAGCGGGCGTTGATCACACCGATTACCACTAATGACTGGAACAGATGAGGAGAGATCAGCGGTATCCAGGTTGTACAGCAGACAGTGAACCACAGCTATTACCACATGGATGTGGAAGGGATCAGCGGAGGTCAGCGGTGCACGCAGGCGTTGATCACAGCGATTACCACTAACCAGTGGAACAGATGAGCAGAAATCAGCGGTATCAAGGTTATGCAGCAGACAGTGAACCACAGCTATTATCGCATTACCGCATGGAGGTGGAACGGATCAGCGGAGGTCAATGCAACCGAGAAGGAAGCTAATTATACTTGGGGAAAACACCGCGGCAGGCAATCCACAGTACTTCCTTTTAAATGAACTCCGTTATATAGCTGTGATTGTTATATATTAATATCTCAAGGAAGGGTGCACCCAAACACATAATTTGTCTAGTAATCAACAAGTTCTCAAATGGATGACTATACATATAAAATGATCTTTATTAAGTTAATAAAAAAAGCAAACAATTCTGCTGAAAAAACTTTATTTTCATTGGTAGAGAAACTACTGATAGCCAAATATTAAAATGTGCATAATGAAAAATTCCAAAGTAAATAAATCTGGTAAAATAGACAGTAATAACTATCCAGCCCTATAATTATACCTCATAAATTAGTATCTTCTTAATTGTAAATATAGGTTATGGATACATAGATTTATTAGATGTACACCCTCCAAATTATTTGTATTCCTACTGGTTCCACCACCTCTTTGACTCAGTTTGTATTAACAAAGAACTATTTTGTCTTTTAAGAAAAGTTATTTTTTTCAGATTAGAGGAACTGTGATGGGGACTGTCTGTGCCCCCACCTATGCCAATTTATATCTGGGATGGTGGGCGAAGGAAATAGTCTTTAATTCACGCAGTGAGAAATATACCGACCATATATTATTATGGTTGAGGTATATAGATGACGTGATTCTACTATGGGATGGTGATGATGGATTATTTTATGAATTCACAGCGTCCCTTAATGATAATGAGTTAAATCTAAAATTAATGTCAGAAATACATGATTCAATAATCAACTTTTTAGATTTAATAATATCCAAAAATGGAGATGGTAGATTACATACTGACATGTATAGGAAAAAGACGGCTACTAACAGCCTACTTCATTTCTCAAGTTCCCATTATCCACCTGTCATTACGGGTATTCCAAAAGCTGGACTTTTGAGAACCAAGAGGAACTGTTCAGATGAACAAGTCTACAGACAGAGATCAGGTGAATTGAAATGTAGATTAATGGGAAGAGGATACAGCACAAGTATAATCCAAAGAGCTGAGAAAAGCATGTCTAAATTAAATAGAGACACCTTGATTCACCCAAATACCAAAAAGAAGACAGAAAATCCTAAAAACTTCAAATTAAGATTAGTGGGAACTTTTTGTTCTGAATGGAGAGTAATAACTTGGATTCTACAAAAACATTGGCATGTTCTGCTATTGGACAATGATCTCAAACAAGTATTGGATGATAGGATCTCCATAACGTGGAGACGATCTAAAAATCTTAAAGATCAATTGGTACACAGTTTCCTAACTCCAAGGAAAAAGATTTCAAGTATTTCAAATGTTTTTTTTACAAATGTGGCTCATGTAAGGCCTGTCAAAATATGATCCAGGTTAAGAACTACAAAGATAAATTCGCAAGAGTATGGAAAATGCAAAAATATTTAAATTGCAACTCTGCCAATGTAATTTATTGTCTTTCATGTCCATGTGATCTCAAGTATGTGGGAATGACCAGCAGACCCCTCAAAAAATGAGTCTTAGTGCACATTGGAAACATTAAAAGAGTCGCTAATGACAAGGCCAACCTAAAACAACTAACAGTAGTGGCTAAACATTTTCTAAAATATCACCAAAGTGACTCAAGGGTTCTGACAGCTTTTGCCATGGAGCAAGTGAATTTAGCACTGAGAGGAGGAAATTTTCAGAATGAACTTTTAAGAAGAGAGACTAAACAAATTTTCTTAATGGGTAGTATGGTCCCATATGGTCTTAATGATCATCATAATTATTCAGTTTTTTTGAATTAGTAAACATGCCTTTTCAATCCTCATGTCCTCTTGATATCCTGTATGGGTAGTTTGGTCCATAACAACTGATAATAATTATTTCTATGATTCTCTTTTTCCCTTTTTGGGGATATATTGGTATCACAAATATGTATATATTAAAATATTATTAGGATGTTAATATTCTTCTTAAATCACTTACAGCACTCTGTTATTAGTTATTTTATTTTTTTCAAAAAATATCTTAATTATTTAAGTAGTTTCTCTACCAATGAAAATAATTTTTTTTCAGCAGAATTGTTTGCTTTTTTATTAACTTAATAAAGATTATTTTATATGTATAGTCATCCATTTGAGTGCCCCACATTATCATTTCTTTTCTTTCTCTCTTGTTGATTTGGAGAGAAGGAAACTGTTTCAGACCAGGTGAAGACTTGAAGAACCAGCAGTGAAAAGGTGAGGGGAGGAGACTTATAAATGAGCATTGACCAATGGCTAGATAGGCCAGATAACACAGGTGAAGCATAGCACAGGTGCAGACTGTTGCTGACGGCATGCACAATGAGGAGACTAAGGAGGGTATGTGTGCTAAGGCTCGGGTGGAGATACCCAGAGAGCGGTGTGTGACAGACTGCAGAGGACTGAACGCTATCACTGCAAAGAATATGTATCCCCTACCACTAGTCTCTGAGTTGTTTGACAGAATTAGAGGGGCTTCTGTTTTTTCCAAGTTGGACCTCAGAGGTGCTTATAATTTAGTCCGTATCATGCATGGAGAAGAATGGAAAACGGCATTTAACACTCATGATGGACATTTAGAGTATTTGGTTATGATAGGAATCTTTGCTGTGTGCTGATCTATTTCAGCTAATTATCCTGCCCTGCTTTACCGGAGAGTCTGCTCTCCGGATCTCTCATCTACAGCCTCTCACCTATTACCTCAGGGGGATAACCTTGGGGCCGCGACCTGTGGGCCTCCGGCAGCAAAACCCACCCCACCTTGCGGCGGTTCTTAGTGAATACTGGGACGTCCTGTAGACTCTGTGACTTAGAAAGGCCTGCGTCAACTCTGACTAATAGGAGTCTCCCGTGAGACGTAACAATATCTTAACACACTACTTTGCTGAGTAATAACAGTATTGGAATTTATATGTAAATATCTACAGATATATTTGGAATTTAGGATCTGATTTTTGAATAATTCCTTGGTATATCTTACTGTCGCATAATTAGGCTCCATTTAGTACATTAAACATAGATAGAATACTTACAAGTCATCAGCATGATAGAAATATAAATAACCGTTATCCTCTCTAAGATATAAGGTGACAGTGTTATAAAATCCAATTTATATGTAGGACCATGGGATTAGTTGGCATCCACGTCAGTCAATTTGAGGCACATGAATTGGTTGCTCCCAGTATATAATCTACACCCTAACAGTAGACAAGTAATTCCCATGACTAAGCCTATACGGCGAAACAGACGACGGGTCGGGCGTCACAGACCTGGAAGTGAAAAATCCGGCAAGCGGCGAGTAGCTACGTCTGCTATCATGCAACAAACTTACTATACTAATACTATGGCTTTACCAGACAGCACTGTTATCTTGTGTCTATAGATGGATTAAGGGAAAGAGCATAGGAGGGGAGGAAGGCACATATAGCGCATTGCAAAGGGGAGGAAGGCACAGCTATACATAATGCAATTACCATTCAGTGGACCCTATATTATATAATAGGGAACCTGTGGATCGCAAGTTATATTTGCCCATATCCAATATGATGTATGTACTATCCATCATACTTATATTGATTCTTTGTATTCACATAGGAGGCTATAAATAAGAATGGAAAGACTCTTATCCCATATACTGGTCAATATTTAACAGGTGATGACCAAGAGGGATATATTAATCCTGTAATGGGAATCAACAACATTAATAGAGTGCATATTCCCCTTCTAAATTAAAAAGTGTTTCTCTATGAACACATTTGACCCTACTAGTCCCCCTTTTGATAAAAACATTAATATATTGTTTAGACTCAGGCATCCTCCATAACTGATATACCCTTTTCCACTACCCACTCCGCATTATAATTAAGGAGATATAATATCCATTCCCAACAATATTAGTTCTGTAAACCAGCCAATCACTAAAAGGAAAATGTAGAACAAGACATAATATGACAAGACATATGAAAGAGGTGTTTATTCTCATGTCCCTGACAACAACGTTACAATAAACAATATATTGCATATATATGTGAATATGAATTTAAAAGGATATTATGCAATTCTAACATATATGGTTACTATCGCAGGGATCTGGATAATACAATCCCTATGTTAATACTCATAGTGACTTAAATAATATTTATACATCATCCTAACTGGCTTCCCTGAGGGGTCTGTTTTGTTTTTATTTCTATTTACACTTATTTTTCATATCTTTTCACATGTTTGGATTTTAAAATATTCACCTATATTTGAGCTCTAGTCAGATAATTGCTTTTAAAGATACCATTCAATAAAGTTGTTGTTATATTACATTTCTAGTGGACTGGAGTGCCTCAAAAACCAACTCCTTTAGGTGATTTATTTGACATGAGATAAACTCCTGCAGGTGAAGTGAAAATGTCCAAAGTCATAACGGTAGCACCTCTGGTAACACAGAGGTACTGCAGGCCTGATACAAAATAAGAAGATTCCTAACACAGCCACCCCCTTTAAGGAGTAGATTCCAGACGCTCCACAGAGTCTCAAAATTCAGGCTCTTCTCTTTTTATGCTTGTTCTTTTTTGAAATAGCATTATGGTCTGAGGTAGGCACAAAAAAGCAGTTTCTTCAAAAAATGTGGGGACTGGAAATGGGAAAATCTTTTTAATAACCTCATCATTCCCATTGTGGAACAACACAGCTTTACCTCCTGGACTACAGCAATCCTCCTTCCAACACTTGTCCCGCCGAGGGATTAGATTCCTGACGGACAAAGCGCCTATGCATATATTCCCCAAATTTGCGGACCTCCAACGATGCTATGACATTCATCATGGATGCTTCCACCAATACCTTCAACTAAGACACCTTTATCATTCAATACCAGCATTTAAGTCTATTTATCATCTTCCGCCTTTAGAATCTTTTTGTAGTAGTAAGTCCCTCCTTACTGGCTTAATCTTCACCTTTTACAATCTTTCGGTGGTATTTCGTCAACCTATCAATGACCGGTATGTACTGAGGTAGGAAGAAGACTTCATTGTGGAGCTGGAGATGCTGAGTGGTCTAAGATCAGGACACGGGTTGCCAAGAGCTCTATCTGTGTAAGAACTAAGGAGAACTCATATAAACTACTGTATAGATGGTATTTGGTCCCCACCAGTCTAAAAGCCATATATTCTGATTCAGCCAGTCTATGCGGGAGGTCCTGTGAACAAGAGGGCTTATTCCATCATATTTGGTGGTCCTGACCCAAGATCATGAGATTCTGGCAGAGGGTACATAATCTAATTTATAGAGTCACCTCATTATAGCTTCCCCCTTGCCCTTCTTATTCTCTCCTACAGAGACCGGTACCGGATATTGACAAGTACACAATAGCGCTTGTGGGCCATACACTTAATGCCGCCAAATGTGCAATAGCAGTGAACTGGAAGCAGCCGAACCCACGGCGCTCTCTGAAGTGATTAATAAAATATGGCAGACATACCGTTGTATACATATCACAAGCATCATTAATTAATGCCTCAACAAATTTTTAAACATCTGGAACCCCTGGCTTACCTCTTATGGAGCAGACTAACCAAGAGCCTCTTAATGCTGAAACTGACGCTTTTGATTCAGTTATAAACCACATACTGAGTACCTACTGTTCACCAAGAAGCCAAGCCAGATTCCCTTCATCCCTCCACTTTTCCCTTTGCTAGCACGCTCTTTTCTTAACAATTTTCTTAGTAATATTTATTGATTGATTGTTCTTTGCAACTTAATCTGTATACTGTTAAAAAATAATTACATTTCCTAACAAAATATGTTTAAAAAAATAAATAAATAACCGCATATTTAAAGGCAGTAAGATCCTTCAGAATGTGATCTTTGGAGCCTATGACGGAACACGCCTACCTTAGAGCCTTTCCTCTAAGAGACCTAATTATGGTAACAATTAAGTCCTGCCGAGTGGTGTCAGAAGGATCTGCCAATTGACTTGCACAATGATACTTCAATGTCACAAATTGAGTAATGTCTCCATCAAAAACAATTGACTAGTTCTTGCAGGGATGACCAACAGTAGCCAGTGGGCCCCTAAGGTGGAGCAGACACCAGTTGCCCCTCAGGTGGAGCAAACATCAGTGGCACTTCAGGCCCGGATGACTGGGCAATTGACTCTAAGAGTCCGGCCTGGGCAGCAGTCTCTGAACACTCAAGCTGGGCAGCAGTCTGAGAGGAGTCCCCCACTGGAACGGCAGGACAGGAGTCCCCCACTGGGACAGCAGGAAGGACATCATGCCCAAAGGCAAGGGCAGAATTAACCCCATGCCTGAAAGCAACGATAGGAATCTGTCAGTTCAGAAATAAGACCCAAATGATTAAGCTTGAATGGAGCAGATAGCTCTGACTCAGAGTGAGCACTTATCTCTGGGGGCTTGGACTGAGCACTTATCTCTGACCGGACAGCACTATGAGGTATTTTTGACTGGACAGTGCTGTGAGGCATCACTGGAGCAGAATGGAGGGACAGTACCCTCTCTGGAGCAGGCTGGAGGGACAGCACCCTCTCTGAAGCAGGCTGGAGGGACAGTTTCTCATGTAGTCCACCCTTGCGATTTAAATTTTACTTATGTGTGGATTCTGATCATTTACTACATTGTACAGCTAGATACTAGGAATGACTCCTCTGCAAAATCATTGTACACTGTTTCTACCCTACACCACACATGATATTGGGGTGGGGGTCTCCATTGTGTGCTCTCACCCTTTTTTTATTTTATGCAGGCAATTCAAAGTTAATGCATACTGAAATACACTTAAGTCCTGATGAATTTGATTACTTCCAAATTGGAGTTGATTCTGAAGTAACATTTTCTTTAAAGGAAGTTAGGGTAAGTACTAAGACTTTATGATGAAAAACAATTGCTCATATTGAAGGCGTTAAGATTATTTACAAAGTATGATGGAAGTCATGTTTATGTGTTAAATATTAATTTTCATACAAATGGCCACACATAGTGAAACCAGTGGGATTGGTAAATTGCACTGTAAATATTTTGTAAATCTTTTTGTTGAACTGGACAAAAAGGGAGAAAAGAAGTGTATAGGAGGGGCACTCCAGATAGGTCTATGAATAAAATTTAAAGTTTTATTAGGTATACATTAAAAAATTGTCTGGTTAGATGAATAGCAAAATATAGAAAAACAAACAATCCTGGTGTGCCGTTACCGCTGCCTCAATTGTTACCTCGCCAGCTGATGCTGAGGGTCGCGACCTGCACGTCCCTTGCAGCGAAGTCCATACCTCCTTGCAGGGGTCCCTGGTGAAAACCAGGGGCATGCTAGACTCCGCGCCTCAATGCTTAGTAGTGCCAATTGCTGGCAGGTATCACCAACTACATCTATGTGATTCTGACACTGTTAAGCTATGCTTTAATGGTGTGTGTGGGTGTGTGTGTGTTGTGGGGGGGAGGGTATCCTCTAGCGGATAGGAATTACTTTCTGTGAGAAAACTGCGTCTACCAAAGCTGACCAGCCTACCAAGTTCCCCTGTACATGGGTAAATGCTTACCCCCAGGCAAATATCCAACTTTACCAATGGTAACTTTTATTATTACTGGAACAACAAAAACAGTCACAAAACCAACATGGAGGAGTAGTTACAGTTATATAAAATGTACTACAAGGGAAGCACATACAATATGATACCAGACCTATTATGGCCACCTTGGGAAATCCAACTATAGGCTTCCACTTTGTTGCCAGCTCCTTCTACACTTCTTAGCAGGATTGCAAAGCCTCAGTGTCTGCCAGCAAAGCATCGGCCCTGCTTCACTGTCACCTCACTTTTGGAGAGCGAACAGATTCACAAGACCTCTGGTAATTTATCCAAAGGAAGAGGAACAAGGGTCCTCACAATCATTCTCTTGATTTGCATCCCCTGTCAGCTGGCATGAACATTTACTTCCTACACCAGCCTGATCTTTGTTAGTCCCTTGAATCCTTGATCTTTCCTACACCAGCCTGATCTTTGTTAATCCCTCTTCCTTATACCCCCAGAATAGCCTTAGGCTGTAAGGGTGTGTTTGGCTTATGAATACACTCCATTGTGCTTTAAACATAACACTTGCCTGGCTAGATTTGAAACAGGGCGGGACTAGCTATATCTCCTGTGGTTTAGGTAAACAAAGATGACCTCAATTAAATAATAGTCTGGTCTACCTGATAATATTTTTATTGATGCATTGTTCCTGCATATCTAGAATACACGTTACTCCTTTGACATAAGTAAACAATAGCAGGCTATAGGGCTAACATGAATACCTCACTTACGGTGTAACAAATAACATGACACAATTTCACATACTACCAATCTTAAGGCTGGTATTCAAACTAGAGATGCTCACTGATCCCCGTGTTTTTGTTTTGATTTCGGTTTTGGATCTGGATTAGCTTCGTGTTTTGGTTTTGGTTTTGGCAAAACCACCCTCGCATGTTTTGGCTTTGGATCTATATTTTTGTTTTGAAAAATTGCTAAAATATGCTAAAATCACATAATTTTGCTCTTTTTTTGTTCCTACATTATTATTAACCTCAATAACACTATTTTATAGTCATTTCCAGTCAATTTTGACCACCTCACAGGACACAATATTATTTTCATACACTTTTGGCCAAAGACTGAAGCAAGCTGGATGCTAATTGACAGAGCAACAACACAAACACATGGCAGTTCATAGCACATCTAGGAAACATTGCCACCCAGCAGTGGCAGAAAAAAAAAGAAAAGTTGTGTAAGATATAATTGTCCTTGAGCCCTCCCATTCAACCTTATGTAAGATATTGAAAAGGACATGTACAGTTTAAACCAAGCACTCCAATGACAATCAGTACCACTTTTGTGGCTGAAGTGCTTGGTTTGTTTGGGCCCCCACAAAACAAGCTAACAATGGGCTTAAAGCACCTAAACTAACTGCTGTTAATGAACTCTGCAGTGGCAAGATGTTGTTATCATCATCCTCAGCCTCATCTTCACTCTCATCAGTGTGTACATCATCCTCACACAATATTAATTCACCCCCAGTGGAATCCACCATTACAGAAGTCTCTGTACTTTGATGTAATTGGCGGTAAAGGCCTTCCTTGTGGAAATTATAGTTTATTTTGTTGAACATCTTCTTTTCCACATATTTAGGAAGTAGCCTCCTACTCCGATCGCTGACAAAGTTCCCGGCTGTGGTGAAAACTCTTTCCGAGTACACATTGAAGGGTGGGCAGCTTAGATTTTGCAAAGCGAATTGGTACATGGAGCTCCAAATTTCCTTTTTTTCCTCCCAGTATGTAAAGGGAATGTCTGATGTGTCTATTTCTATGCTGTTGTTAAAACAATCCTCCACCATCCTTTGGATGTTGATAGCAGGATCAGGTGGAGTTACGGCAGAGGTGTCACTGTTTTTAGTCAATTCTTTAAATGCCTCTAAAAAATGTGATGTAGTTGGGTACATGCTGCTGCTGTTTCCGCTGGTGAAGGTGAATCACCAACCCAGTGAGCTGTCACAGTCATATAATCTTTAGTTTGCCCAGTTCCGCTTGTCCACATATCTGTGGTTAAGTGTACAGTGGGTAGAATGGCATTTTGCAGCCCAATTTTACATTTTTATGAACCGTCTTGTACAGGAATAGCTTTTCTTGTAAAATGGTGTTGTGATGGAATTTGGTACATTTGGTAACGGGGGCACAAGACCTCAATTGACTGTCTAAAACCAGCTGCATTAAATAGTGGATATTGGACGCAGGTCTAATACTACCATAGTTGCCATGGCGTCTGTGATCTGCTTTGCGACTGGGTGACAGCTTTTATACTTGCTTCCTCTTGCAAAGGATTGTTTAACAGTCAATTGTTGTAAGTAATCTTGTTCCTGGTCTGCTTGTGGGTTAAAGATTTAATAATTCTTCAGAGGAATCATGGATAGTGGAGAAGTCATCTAGCCTTAGCAACTTGGAAGCAGGACTAACTCTGATCGCTACAGAGGATATTGATGAGGACGGTGTTGTGGGTGTAGATTGCAGGTGTCGGGATCTAGGTGAGAGAAGGGAGCTAGCTGATGCTGTACTGCTTGTTGCTATTTTTTAGCATAAGTTTGAGATTTTCCCAACAGCTTGCCATGAACTCGCTTCAAATGGCGTAACATGGATGAGGTTCCTAGAGGGTTAAGGTCCCTACCTCTACTGACTGTGGCTTTACAAATACTACAAATGGCTAGACAACTGTTGTTAGGATTTGGGTAAAAATAATTCCACACATAAGAGGTGAATTTTTTGGTCTTATGCCCAGGCATGAAAATGGCCTTCTTATCACGTGCAAGAACTGTTTCCACTGGTGCAAGACTTACACAAACAACATCATCCTTATCAACATCCTCATAAGCACCATCGTCAGCTACACAAATATCCTCCTCATCCTGTTGCAATTCCAAAGTGGCATCCTAAATTTGTGGATCATCGGTTACACTTGGGCTGCTCATCCACACATCTGCAGAAATACTGAAAGGAGGCTTCTTTATGAGTATAGGATCAGAAAAGTCAGGCTTACACCTAGCACTCGTGGATAGACTCTCCTCAGGGATGTGTGTCATTTCTGAATCTGAACATACTTTTGGGCACCACTTTTTGAGTCAGAATGACAAGGTCTTGTATCATCATGACTGACCTCACAAGAAGATGGCTCAGTGACAGTTGCAGAACTAGCAGTCATAGAGAAAGGCGAAGGCCTGATTCTTTCCTTGCCACTGCGTGTGCAGAATGTCATGTTGGCAATTTAATTTTTTTTCAGAACTTACCTTTGCCTGGATTACAGCTTTTTTTTCCTTTACCAAGGTAAGAGGTGCTTTTTTACATTTTTGTTTCCCTGACTTAAAAACACTATGAACTTTAACATAGGCTTTAGCGGATGACGTAGAGGCATTACTATCATCATGACTGGTTCCAGCAGCTGTGAAAAGAGGAGGTGTTTGTTTCAGCTCTGACTTCAAGAAACCTGCAGGGTAGAGTTTTTTGCCTAACCCAGCCTTGATGGAGCCTCCTGGGGCAGCATTCCAGGAGAGTTCCCTGCCTACCGGGCCTGGTCCAGGCCTAGTCCCAGATTCATTCAGTTTTTCCACCTATGGGGGTCTTCAGGCATTCTGAAATATATGGGGTTCTGTTAAAGGGCAGAGTCCCTGGCAAAGATATAGGGCCTACGCAGTTACTTGACAAGAGCAGGTTAGGATTACAATAGTCCGTAACGAGTCTTTGTCAGTGGCAGATCTGTCCCTTTGGGTTAAACGTAACACAGACCTACTTTCACCCTTAAGTAAGGTGCCGGATCCAGTACACCATGTCTGGGGTGGGGCCTGGTCCACGACAGTACGGCTGCGGCAGATTGAGGGGCGTACTCTGCATCTTCCAGTATGTCTCGAAAGTATCTAGGCTTATTTCCTCCCCATATAAAATATCTAACCATTGATTGTAAGACCTTGAAGAATTTGGGTGGGTTATCTATTGGGAGGGTTGTAGCAGGTACAGTGTCAGGCGCCGTCCCCGCTCTTCCGCTTTGTGGGGACGGACGCCTATGGAGCCTCATTCGTGGCGCCCTGTAGCCTAGCAACAGGTATGCTGCGCCCCCAGCTGCCTTCCGTCGGGGGCATGCGCCCAGTTTCCGTCCCGTTGCCTAGATATTATCGGCACACAGAGTATCAGGTTTATGTCTCCAGCTAATATAGTGAGTGTTTCCTGTTGTGACCCGGCTTCCCTGACCACCCTTCTATGTATCCGCTCTCCTGTTGTGCCCCGGCTTGTCGACCATCCTCCTATCTGCGTGCCCCACTTTGTTCCTGCGACCTTGGCCTGTTTGACTACCCTTCTGAATTTTCCTTTTGTAACTTGCATCCCAGATTGGCTTGACCCGGACCGTCGGACTCTTCTATCACTACACCGGCAACTGGTTAGTAGGACCGCGACCTGCATGCCCTGTGCAGCGAAGTCCAAAACCTCCTTGCGGGGGTCCCTGGCGAATATCAGGGGTATGTTAGACTCCGCACCTACTAGTTCAGTAGTGCTAATACCGGTTAGTGTTCTCCTCTATTCCAGTCTTCTACCAGGACTGACATACAGTACTTTCTCATTTTCATAATGTTGATTGCAACTTACCAGGAAAACCTCTTGGTTCTTCAAGTACTCATTTCACCCTTAATTTTGGATGGTAACATGGAACAATTTGTAAACATTTTGGAAAAGTTTTTGAGTAATATAACTCCCAAATAATTTAGCTGGGTTAGGTGCATGTTAAACGTAAATGCTTGGTTAAGGCCAGCAAGTGTTAAGGAGACTGGAGAGATTTAGAGCAACTAATTTAGTATAATTTTTCCTAAAGTTCAAGATCATCATGGAGATCAGTGCATTATCAGACTAGGTGACTGGACCAATGCCAGCGACATGATTAGGTGGGGATAACTTTGACTTAAAAATAGATAGTCTAGTCTAGTGTATAATGACATGAATAAACACAGTCATATGGATGGAGTAGCCTCGAGGAATCATCCAACTGGTAGCAATGTAAAATTCATCTTACCTTACGGTAAAACCATTTTGGAGTACCTAGGGGAACCGTTTGAAGAGTCTAGCACCTGAAAATAAAATTGTTGCTACAAAGGAATATGGGTAGTGCGCATTATTTAGGGAGCAAAATCCTTTTTAAAGTGGGTCTCTTGTGTAAAGGCCAAATCAATTCTTTCACAGTGTAGGGACTGTAGAGCACATAACATCTTTTCTGGGATTTCTAGACCCTTGGCATCGGGAATTTTTTGGCCGTCTGTCATAACAGACTAATTTATATGGATAAAGTGGAATAGTAACCAGGGCCCTTTTGGTATAAAATAAGTGAGAAATCCCCAAGGGGAGGCCCATAAGTATTGAAATTAGAGATGGGCGAGACAAGATGTGGGTAGGCAGCAATGAAGAGGAAAGGGGGCTAGAGAAACAAGTCAAAAACAGCAAAACATACTGGGAAAAGGTAACCAAAAACCAGAATAACCTGTCCAGCAGGAAAAAATACAGACAAGATTAATGATCCTGCTATTACCTTGAGAAAGGAGTTTACACATAGGTGCATGACATGGGTGCGATTGCTGTGGTGTGTGCTTGTGAATAAAAGGATTGTGGGATCTGGTGGGTGGGGCTTCCAACAATGACAAGCAGCTGGACAATAGCTAGGGATTGTGGGTGAAGTTATTGTGTCAGTAAGCCATGGAATTTATAATGTGTGTGTGTTATGCTGTTTCATGTTGAAATAAAACAGCAACTGCTTAAGAACCCTGTAGTATGGAGTCTCTTATTTGGTAATTTCTACAATACAAAGTGAAGAGCTTGAGAATTAAAAATATAAATGTAGCTACTCCAGAGACTGTATGGTTAAAAAAGTAACCCTGGGAGGAGTTTAGGACACAGGGGATTCAATGAGGCAACAGCTTTCTGTTAAGATATATATAGGAGAAAGAAAACATTTCTTTGTAACTATCAAGTAAGATGATGAGGGGTCCAACTAGACCTCATGCATTTGCAACTATAATTAGCATGCAATTTTAATTCTTAAATTATATGCATCTTAAACTAGTATGATCTATATAATCATTTGTAAATACCCAGGAGCACACTTATATAAAAAAAATGGCCAGGAAAAGGCCAGTAAGTGCAAATTCAGTAAGAAGAATGCCCAGTAGAACAATGGACCCAACCTAACCAAAATTGAATATAAAGAAATCCTAAAGGATATGTGGATCAAGTATCAAAATGATCACAGAGTCCCCAGGGTCCATGGTGAAAGATTGAGAGGAGAGTAGTTGTAAATATTGTTGTAAGTTGGGTTGAGAAGATGAATCTCTTGTCTTAGCGGAGTCTTTGTATATCCTTTCTATCTTTCACCATTCATTGAGCTCCTTAAATGTATGTTTACCGGTTTCGTGTGCAGGACAAACTGGTGGTAGTAAATCTTCATGTGAAGAGGACCATTCTGGTAGATGGACTGGTTTAAATCAAGAATCAAGGAGCAGAAGCATGCTAGATCCCTTGGGTATTTCAGCATAGCCTATTTACCCTCGTAAAACACAGACAGACTGAGCGGGAGCCTCATCTGTATTTTTTTCTTTTTCTGTTGTGTTTCTGTGCACAGTGTCAATTGTCTACGTTGCTGAAGAGTTTGCCAGGAAAGGTGCTGGAACACTTGCAATCAGTTACCGTCAAAATCGATTCTATCTAGTCCTCTTACTTTCTGAAGATTCTCCTGTCTTTGGGTGTGTATTATAAGCCCTGTGTTACTCAAGACCGCTTGCACTGATTCTTCCTTACCAGCTGGTTGCTAGGCAGCCAAGATGCTACTTCTGGAGAGCGTTGGTCACATGACTACAATTGCAGAAATAGGCTTTAGAGAGGCTTGCTTCTAATGGAGTTTTCTGATTGTTCCTCATTAGTTTAAATGGCAGGGGGGCTTAGCCTTCCTTCTGCCTCACCATAAAGTTCTCAGTATACTGTGTGTGAGTTGGGGAGCAGTATACTGTGTGTGAGTGAAGGGGCAGTATACTGTGTGTGAGTGAGGGGGCAGTATACTGCATGTGAGTGAGGGGCCAGTATACTATGTGTGTGTGTGTGAGTGAGGGATCAGTGTATTGTGTGTGTGTGTGTGTGTGTGTGTGTGTGTGAGGGGCAAGTGTATTGTGTGTGCATTGCTATTTTATTTGTGTTGTGATGATGGGGCAATTTAATTTAATAGTGGGGCCTATGAAGTTAAGATGGGGTGATTGGACCTTTAATTTAATGCTGGGGTGCTTTGCAATCTATTAATTCAATGTGGTGCTGTTTGGGGAAATGAGGTCTATTTATTAAAAGTGATCTGAATTACTTCATGCCTGGGATGGTTGTGGGGAATGGTTATATTTATTAAATGTAAATGGTATTTAATTTATTGCTGGGGCTTTTTTGGAGGGAGGGAAATAGGTTTATTTATTAAATGGGAATACTATTAATTTAATGTCAGGGTTAGTTGGAGGGAAATAGGTCTATTTATCAAATGTGAATACTATTATTGGTTGGAGTTTTCTAAATTTCATGTACCCATTTTTTTCTCTAAATAGGGCCTCCAATATTCCAGGATCCAGACAAGCGGCAAATGAGCTAAATAAACTAGCAACCACAAGTGGTGACAGTGACAAGAACAGGTAGGAGAGAGCAGGACAGTCTGCCAACTGTCCTGAATCTGGTGGGGCAGCCCCGTATTTGGGTGACTATCTCGCTTAGGACAGTTGGGAGGTATGTCCCGCTTCACTGTGTACTGCTTGTGAAGGCAGAACTGTGTGCACCTAACAGTAGTGCACACAGTATTGCCTGTGTCTATGTCTAAAATGATAACCATGTTACATCATAGGGGGTTACCCTGTCTAAAGTGCCCAGGCCCCGCAGAGCCTTATTCCAGCTCTGGGCCTGGGTATGAAAATATATATATATATGGATTAAGCAATACTAAAATAGCCTCTTTTTATATAGATAAATATATATTGTACCAAAAACCACCCTTTAAGGATGGGCCGCTACTTATGGGCCAGTGCTGTGTACTTGCCCCCCGGGCTAAAGTCTGCCAGCCCTCCCCTGGTCTCATATATAAAAATGCTGGACTGACCTGGTTTCCAGATTGCCATAATCATGTATTGTTGGCGCATGTTTGGAATGAGCTTCATTTGCTTCTCTGCCTTTTGGCTAAAATCAAGTAATGTACCTGCTTGAGTAAGGGGGGGAAGTGATAATCCCCCCTGAAAGGGCTGCAGGAAACCTTGGATTGATGTTAGAAGCCCGGTGGTGTTAGGAGCTTGAGGAGCCTGTGACTCGGGTGAACAGGGCCCAGAAGTATCCTGAAAATGCATTGATGGTAGGGGCAGTCACTATCACTTTGGACACAGAGTAAGGCACAAGCACAATGCCTTTGAGTACCCTGCATCACTTTTTAGTTTTTGTTACTGGTCTTTTAGCTGAACCAGAAACTTTTTCACACCCTCTGGCCATGAGGCTGGCACTTTTTATTTTTTACTTATTCAAACACTAGCACTTATGGCACTAAGCACTTATTTGCACAAATTTCAGTTGGTTTGATTCTAGTTGCACGGTTTGAGTTTGGGTGCAATCCTTATGGGCAACCCTCTCCCTAAGTTGTCATAGGCTCCCTCTTTATGGGGGGGAACTGAAGAACCAAAATCCTGAGGAAAGCTTCGGCCAACCTTGGGGTAAAAAGGACTGCCTGAGCCTTTTGATGGAGGTAGTCCTGAAGACGCTTGCCCACTACGGGGCCTTTTTGCTCCGTAGATCGGGGATGTAAAGGGGCCTCCGCTAGCATCGGCAAACGGGAGTCCGAAGAGCCTTATCTCCCTAAGTGGCCTTTTGACTCCGTTGGATGGGTCCAACGGCCCAAGCCCCCAGCACTGTTTTTTCACGGCACAGGATAATTTGGAGAACCGCACCTTGGGCTTCAATAAAAGTGAAAAAAATGAGCTTCAGTCACTAAGAGAGCTCAACTTGAATAGTAGGCTAAAAGATAATACTTTGAGGGGTAATCTTATTAGGATAAGAAAAATTAAACCACTAGGTGAGACAAAAGGAGACATCAGAGTCTTGGGAGCCAAAGAAAAGACGAGATTAAATTAATCCAAATGGACCATGGTTGTCCACACTCTGAGCGAGGGGGAGACACTCCATTGCACATAATGGGCAAGCTGCGCTGCTAAGCAGTAATCTCTTAAGGTGCGGGATGCCCAAGCTCCCTCCCTGTATATGCCTCTGCAAAAAAGAAGCTTTATCCAGGGGTGTTTAAATGTCTATATAAATAGTATTGTATACTGTGGAAGAAATTTAAATGCGCTATGTGGAACCAAATAGGCAATGTCTGGTATAAATAATGCATTTAATGCAGTTGACTCGCTAACCCTTGGAATCTATATGTAGTGTAGTTTTATGCTAAGAATATTAATTTATAAATATAATTGCTACATTGGGACCTAACCGCAACAGTTGTCATCATTGAGTTTAAAGGGTGTCACGGGCACTAGGAGTCTTTGCCCAGGATATCACCAGATGATGGACTTACCAGAGTAATGTAGCTGGTACTATGGTTCTCTGGTAGCAGGGTGAAAACGGAACAGGAGAAACAGCAGATGGTGAAAGAATGCTCAAGGAAAGTCTATGACTAGCAGCAACTGGTAATGAGTAGATAAATGTACACGAGGAACCAGATGGACAAGTAAACGTGAGGAGAGTCAGTTGTCTGCGTATAGCAAGTTGTACCACTGCTATAGTGAGAAGGAATGTCCAGGAGTAACGAGGAGGTAGTGAGAGTCAGCGGTCTGCGTATAGCAAGTTGTACTGCTGTCTATAGTGAAGGAATGGATTCCAGGTGAAAGTAGGTAACGGGGAAGTCAGTGGTCTGCGTATAGCAAGTTGTACCACTGCTTATGTGAGAGGATACTTGAAACTGGTGTCACAGGGAACAGGAGTCAGTGGTCTGCGTCAGCAAGTTGTACCACTGCTATATATATGTGAGGAGGGGCACGAGGAGATGAATGTAAAGCAGAGTATACACGGGGCACACAGAACTGAATCCCACGATGATATCCACAATACAACGATAACTGACAAGCACTGCTTGAAGTATACAAAGTCACAATAGCTATCCAGGCAATAGGAAACAAAGTCAATGGTAACAATAGCTTCAGTGGATAGGAGGCTCCAGAGGAGAACACAACTCAGTCCAGATGGATATGCAATACAAAAGCAAAGTCAATGGAAAGTATGCATACCGCGGTTCAGGAGAGCAGGCTGTCAGAGAGACGTGCAGGGATACCTGAACGGCTGAAGGCCGGCAGGAGGAGAGACCACTGGAGGGTGGAAGCGGTAATCAGGTTGGTGCAGCGCACGGCAGGTAATCCAGAATCAACTAAGCAATACTCAGGAAGCAGTAGTAAGTGGAACTGGAAACATGAAGAACACGGGAGAGTTGAGGCTGTCTGGTATCCAGTAGTAGTGGTGGAGGCAGCGGAGAGAAGGCACGCTGAACACGGGAGAGTAGAGGCGGTCTGGAACCCTGTAGTAGTAACGGAGGCAGCGGAGAGCTGACACGATAAACACAGGAGCGTTGAGACGATCAGGAACTCTGTAGTAGTAACGGAGGCAGCGGAGAGCTGACACGATAAACACAGGAGCGTTGAGACGATCAGGAACTCTGTAGTAGTAACGGAGGCAGCGGATAGGAATCAGCTGAGTGCAGGCACGATGAACACAGGAGAGTTGAAACAAACAGGAGTCCGGTAGTAATAGCAGATAGGAATCAGCTGAGTGCAGGCACGATGAACATAGGACAGTTGAAGTGGTCTGGAAACCACAATAGCAGTCAACAGGAATCAGCTGGAGGTGATATACACGAGGAAACACAGGAACACCTTCAGAGGCTCATGGGGAATGAGACTCCAAGATCAGGCAACCAGGTAATGATCACAGGTGGTTTAAATAGGGAGGGTTGCCTGATCATCCAATCAATTAAAAGCAACAGGTACTGAAGGTTTGATAAGGGCTGCACATGCGCAGACCCTCAGGATGGCGGACGGCCACGGTTCCTGAACACAGGAGAAATGGCACTCACAGTCCGGTGAGTGACAAAGGGCTTGTTTCTTTAAGTTTAAAATTATTTAATTCTTGGAGATTTCCAAAGTTATCAATGTGTCACTGACCATTTTGGAAGTCCAGCAGGGGTATGAGGTACAAAACACCTCTGATCTTTTCTGGAGTAAAGTACAAAAATATGTGGGTTCTTGTTTTTGTGTATGCCAGAAGTATGTTAGTTAGTAATACCATTTGTGGCCTGTAAGAATCCCTAACATGCTCTCTGTTAAAATTGCTATTTTCCTATTTACTGGCCAGGATTAGGTTTTTTGACAGTAATTTACCATTTACAATTATTTTTTTATAACTTCATTGTTGCAGGGTGTAAATGTGTGTCTGTCTATGTTCCTAATAGTCTGACAGATGTGTTGAAACCCATTTAATAACATTATTTATGACTATAACCATCAACTAACTCCTTGCAAAGATAGTTCTGATGTAACCAAAGAATATAATTCTTATTTTCCCTAAATCCACAGGACCAATATTTATATAATAACTTACTCTTATATCTCCACAAAAAAACTGCACACAAGATGTAGCTTCATTTAAAATGTTGTGTATTCTTAATTAACATTCTAGTTGTAAAACTCAAATATATTATGAAACAGTATACAGAGTAAATTATACAAACTCAAAATGTCTCGTATGCTCTATTAACATGGGTGGTATAGCATAGATGTTCATACAATACATTACACTAATTGCCTGTTTTATAAATATACAAGTCATTGTGTGTGTCTATTTATCAGCTATTGTATGGTGTGATGGTGTGTGAGTCAGCTTCACCTATTGTTTAAAAGGTGTGTGACTGTATTGTGTGTGGGGGGGGAAGGGGGAAGCTGTGGGCGAAGAGACTCCATTTAAAGCATTCAAAACACATTTCACTCCTCCATTCATTTCACAACATCTCACACTATAAACTTCTACCATTTATTCACATATAAACTTCTACCATTTATCTCACATATAAACTTCAAGCATAACAGCAAATAAATTGTTTACCTCACATAGGAGCCATTTTGCCAGGTCATGATGATCCTATTATCTTACAATGGCAGCCATATTGAGGTATGTAGGGATTAGATCAACCTCCATTTTCTCTTTTGTCTGAAACTCAGCCTTGTATATCACCTTGCTTCCATAGTAGCTATCATTCCATAAACTCAATTTCTCCAGCAAAGAATCGCATTATTTCAAAATTTCCCATTACAAACTACCTTCCATCTTTTCACAATCCATTCTAAATATCTTAGGAAATACAGGACACTTTAAACCAAAGACAAAGATTACAAACTCTATATATTCCATTCAAACACCATAATCCTATTTCACTGTGTCTCATAAATTAATGTATATATATATATATATATATATATAGTCCCACAATTGTATTACAGCATTGAAGGAGTTAACAGCAACAAGGCACATTGTCAGCCATCTTAACAGTATATCCAGCCATACTGCTCAATTATTCCACTATCTCGAATATATACCATACTTGCCAACTTTTCCTCGTTGGCTTCAGGGAGATACCGGGGGAGGTGGGTGTGCAGGGGCTGGTCTTGACGAATCACATCCTTTTGGCTCCGTCCCCTAAACGATTGTCACAATTTTGGCCAATTACAGCAGGGGCACGGATGACACGATATTTGCATCATTAAGCCCCGCCTCCAAATTATCTATTGCAGGGGCGAGAACCGGAAGGTTGCCCTGCTCTCCTGGGAGGTCTCACAGAAATGCAGGAGTCTCCCGGACATTCCAGGAGAGTAGGCAACTATGCGTTAAAGAAAAGCAGCTAATGAATCTCTAGAGACTGAAGTGTCTTTTACATTTCTGTCTCCATTACTGAAGTCATGTTGTCTTACCTGTCAGTCTCTGATTAAATCTTGGTCTCCGTAAAAATGGCCACCTCCATAGGCATCAATACATGGACATAGGACACAATTTCTGAACAGTGTCATCATGCCACAGATGGCGAAGCCAACCACGTCTTGTACTGGCTCAGCATCAGGGAGAATGCCAGTCTCTTCAGGGAGTGAGGGAGATCACCCCTATTTCAGGGAGTCTCCCTGACAGTCAGGGAGAGTTGGCAAGTATGATATATACACATATTAATCACACAAACTCCATTATCAAATCTACAACATCACATTGTCTTAATAACTATTCACAGCATTGCAACACTATTACTAGACATGAAGTTACATATTTTCCATTATAATCCATTTTTCACACTAGCCAGCCTCTAATATAAATTGCCTTCCAGGCCACATCACATATACACAAACCTCCATTGCATTCAACTTACAGTTTCCAGCATGCTCAGCTAGGAGCTGTGTCTGTGTATCCTATCAGGGTGGAAGCAGGGAAGGAAAAAAAATCCTCTTTCTGCCTTGTGTTGCATATTATCAAAAGCTTTTCTTCTGGGTGGAGTTAACCTTCCACAGGCAGTGCTCACAGCATGTAGAATCTGATATATTAAATTGGAAATTGCAATATTCTTGTCACAGAGTAAAATTAGTTTATGCTATATAATAAAATATAAAAAAAAATCATCATGTAAAAATGTGTTATGTTGCTTATTTCTAGGGGCTCTTGTCATTTGCAGAGACAACCAGTGCTCTTATTACAATTAATTTCAGCAAGTCAGGACAGTAGGTATTATGTGTAAAACTTCTTTTAAGATATTTAAATGTTTATGACTCTTGTTTTTATTGTATTTTTTGTTTAATCAAGTCAAGTTATATGGTTATTACTTAAACACCACTAACTGCTCCATTTTAATCTGCTTTTAGACCAATTGTTTTCAGCATGGATGATATGGTCTTTGAAGCAAACTTTATTTTGGCAACATTAGCAGAGACAGAGTATAGTACATCATCTCAAAACTCACATGGTACAGTCTTAGAGTAAGTCAAGTACAAATAATCTATATATTTTATAAATATAATTTTGCAGTTAAACTTTATTGTACATTGCCTAATTTTACACTTTCCTGAGATATTTTTACACCCAGGTGCGCACACAGGTAAAATGTAAGAGATATATTAACATGACTAATATGGGCCTGATGTACAGTCATGGCCAAAAGTTTTGAAAATGACATAAATATTATTCGTCACAAAGTTTGCTGCCTCAGTTTTTATGGTGGCAATTTACATTTACTCCAGAATGTTATGAAGAGTGATCAGATGAATTGCAATTAATTTCAAAGTCTCTCTTTGCCATGACAATGACCTTTATCCCAAAAACAACAATTCCACTGCATTTTAGCCCTGTCACAAAAGGACCAGCTGACATTAGGTCAGTGATTCTCTGGTAAACACAGGTGAGAGTATTGACGAGGACAAAACTGGAGATCACTCTGTCATGCTGATTGTGTTAGATTAACAGACTGGAAGCTTTAAAAGGAGGGTGGTGCTTGAAATCATTGTTCTTCCTCTGTTAACCATGGCTACCTGCAAGGAAACACGTGCAGTCATCATTGCTTTGCACAAAAAGGGCTTCACAGGTAAAAATATTGCTGCTAGTAAGATTGCCCCTAAATCAACCATTTATCGGATCATCAAAACTTTCAAGGAGAGAGGAGTTGTGAAGAAGGCTTCAGGGCGTAAAAGAATGTCCAGCAAGCGCCAGGACCGTCACCTAAAGTATATTCAGCTGTGGGATTGGGGCACTACCAGTGCAGAGCTTGCTCAGGAATGGCAGCAGGCAGGTGTCAGTGCATCTGCACGCACAGTGAGGTGAAGAATTTTGGAGGATGGCCTGGTGTTAAGAAGGCCAGCAAAGAAGCCACTTCTCTCCAGGAAAAACATCAGGGACAGACTGATATTCTGAAAAAGCTACAGGGATTGGACTGCTTGGGTAAAATAATTTTCTCTGATGATTCCCCTTTCAGATTGTTTGGAGCATCTGGAAAAACGCTTGTCCGGAGAAGGAAAGGTGAGCGCTACCATCAGTCCTGTGTCTTGCCAACAGTAAAGCATCCTGAGACCATTCATGTGTGGGATTGCTTCTCAGCCAAGAGAGTGTGCTCACTCACATGAATGGGCTATATGGACAGATGTTTGTGTTGCAGGAATGGTGAAGGATGATATAGTCCTAAAGATAATGCTATGAAAGAAGAGTACAAAAAGCAATTTGCTAAAAATTGCGATTTAAGAATAAAAGGCAACACATTTGAGGGAATTTAAAGAACTATCTAGCTGCAACGTCCAGTGCAGTTAGAGGAGTAGTGCAGAGTTAAGCTACAGCAGATGTAGGTTATTTCTGGATTTCTTCAGATGATGTTCCCTGTTTGTTCAACTGTGCATTTCAAAACACTCTGTGAGAAAATCCACTTAATGTAGGAAACCCCAAATACGTTTCCCCTTAGACTGAATGCTAAGATATAGTTGGGATGAATACAAATTAACTGGCAATAACATTTTCAACAAGGTGTGCCCAGTGATATTCTTCTTTAAATATTAAGATTATCACACCAGTTTATAGGAAGCACTGGCCATGTCTTGTTATAACAGTAGACATGTTGCATTGTTAAATAAAATTATAATACATTAAAATCTCCCTCTGCATCTGGGACACCCTGTAATTTGGATTTATCTGGGGTTACTAATTTTCTTTTAATCAGCCTAAAATTAAAATTTTACCAAGTACCCTGAGCATCTTATACTATAAAACGTCAATTTTACGATCAGGCCAGTGCTGGGATATTTACAATCTACAAATGAACACCCTTCTCTTTTATAAATTAATATTTGCTTAGACCTACATCCTGGGGACACTGTGCATGCCCAATTACCCTCATCCACACCACAGAGATATTCATCTTTTATGGGGTGTAGAAACCTATATGCAGTTCCCCAAATAATCAAGTAGCTATGTAGTAAGAATCACATATCTAAGCATCCCCACCCACTCATCTCTTACACATATCTCCAAACATCTATGAATCATGATTCAGGACAGGTAAATAACTAAAGGGTGTATACAGATTAAGGATTCAAACATAAATTAACACTGCCATTTATATTCCTGCACAAGCACTGACACTACTTTTGCAGGTAGTGTGAATTGTATGGTTTTTAAGCAGGAAAGTGTATGTATATATATCCCACTGCAATATTTCCCCATTATCATCCCTTATTGCCACTTTTCGCAGCAATAAGGTATGAAGTTTCAGACCTATTTATGAAAAAGTCACGCCAAGACAGCCCATCCAATAAGAGGCTGTCTCTGCAATCACTGTACTACTCAATACTCCAGGTTCTGAGCCTTTATGTAACATGTGTGACCATATGTAGGCAGAGTCAGATGAGGGAGGGATAGGAGTATCTAACGTGCCAGGGAGGGATCAGAAGTTTCCTCCTGGCGATGCTCTCCCAAGAGCTATACATACTTACAGGAACAAGCTCAGTGAAGTTAAGCTTTTCGGAGCTTGGTAAATAGGTACAGACCACAATCCCCATTGAGAATAATGGGTACTGTGGTATTCTGTGGTAGTCCTCTGATATTTTCTGAGTTAGGGTAATGCTAAATAGCTCAGATATTAATATTTGCTGATAAATAGGCTCCTATATGTAGTATTTTTACAGTAGGAATATTTTGGCATAGAACAAATCTGGAATCCCCTCTATCGAAAGCCATTTCTACTCCAGTTCTAGTTCTGACAGGAAGGGCTTACGTTGTAAACCTTTCTATTATCTCTCATCAGTTTATTTGACAGGTTACCATCAGTAACCTGTCATTATTGACCACTGCTACTAGTGTTCTTGGACACTGACACTCACAGACTGAGTGCCAACTGTGCACTAGTTGTAAGAGAGTAGTCACTGCCATCACCAAGATCCTTCACAGGCACATCTAACCACTTAGTTCTCACTTACTTTAGGGTGTTTATAACTGCTGCAGCACCTCTTTTCTAGTGACTAGCTGGTTCCTCCTGATCACTTACTTTGCATCAGGACTGCTGGGTAGCTGGAAGAGAGTTGACTCAGGACACTGAGTTGAATACAAGACAGATGGGGAACGGCTTACAGTTTAGCTCTTTTCTGTAGGTCACAAGAATGCAGCAGGTAATAGGCGCCATAAAAGATCTTGAAAATAGAATGCTGTTTTAAAGTTTTATCAAGGACTGTTACACACACCTGTGGTAGGAATCAACACCTCAGAAGTACAAGATGGTATATATTACAATGGGCTTTACTGCCTCTTTTTAAGATTTTACACAAATGTTACCAGGGGTAATCCAGCACTCTGCTCTTTAACCAATCCAGACTGATTTACACAGCTAGCACGCATATCAGCCTGACAGATTTCACATGTTGCAACATTTTTTTGAGTAGCAAGGAGGTGTATTCCTCCCCCATCCATGCACTGCCAGGGTGAAGGGGACTGACCTTCCTATCCACCCTTGGCGTCACAAAGTCTGGGCTGGAAGGTTTAATTTTTCAATTTCCCAACCAAAATATTTCCCAGAGACTTGCTCAAGCTAAACTCAGCTCCAAAGGGTGGGTAGCCAGATCCTGACGCCACCGTCTCTTGGCTGTCGCTACTGGAGCCTTCAGGGCTCTTGTGTGGTCCTTTGCTGACTGGGCACTGTATCTCCTCAATTTATTTGAATCCAGCAGGTGCCATTGTAAGTCTAGCTGGCTGTTGCTGTACTGCAGTTGCCGACTGGGCTAAATTCTTCTAAATATTTCTTGACATTTCATCATTTTCAATTTTATCTAACTTAGCTTTGGTAATTTACTGTAAGTTTGTCACACGCCGGTCCCAGAGATAGGTGCCGGCACTGTGACTTGCCTCTGGGAACTGTGATTGAGCTTATTCCTGTTTCTAAGATACTACCTTTGCACAGGTGTTCCTGACTACTTCTTCGGGCCGCCCTTCGATTCTCATTGGTTCTAGAGTATTACGTAAACTACCAATGGACCTTGGCTCATTGCCTGTTCTTTGTGTTACTTTGTCTGCCTTAGTCCTGGCTGCTACTACTGAACCTCTCGTTGCTGTTACCTGTCTGCTGGACTTCTGCATCTACAACCATTGTACCTGGTACTTGTAGTTCCACGCTGTCCCGCTGAACTTCTCATTGCTGTTACCTGTCTGCTGGACTTCTGCATCTACAACCATTCTACCTGGTACTTGTAGTTCCACGCTGTCCCGCTGAACTTCTCATTGCTGTTACCTGCTTGCTGGACTTCTGCATCTACAACCATTATGCCTGGTACCTGTAGTTCCACACTGTCCCGCTGAACCTCTCGCTGCTGTTACCTGCTCGCTGGACTTTTGCAATCTACCATCACTGTACCTGGTACCTGTAGTTCCATGCTGGTCTGCTGAACTCCTCGGTTGCTATCAAGCTTCATGTTGAACATTCATTGTGAGTTGATTGCTGCACCTGTGGTTAAACCTGCACACCTGCTGTTGTATTTCCAATGCTGGGTTTTATTGAGACTTTCATTGTGATTAATCTACCTGCTAAAGTACTACGGTCTGCAGCTAGTTCTATGGTTCATGTTTCTGCTTTTACCCTGCTGACCTAACAGTGCTGCTTTCTTCATTCATATGTTTATTGGAAGACATCAGTCATCTGCAGTCCTATACTCGGCTAGGATACTCCTCATTCTTGCTACTTCTAGTTAATGAACTGTTTGAAGTTTCTTCTGTTCAACTATATCTTTGGGACTGTTATTAGTAGAACATTAGTTCAACGATTATTGCTGTTCTATCGTGATACCTGTAACCCACCTGCTACGTAGATTCATCTTTATCCTCGGATCAACAGTTTTACATTCTCATTCTCTCGGAACTGTTGATGACCAGTGATTCACATCTATCTGCCGTGTGTTACATTATCGGATCCACGCATTCTCCATTTGTCACCCTATGTTTGAACTATTGTTTACTCATCCCATGTAGTTGTCAAGAGTTACCAATTATGAAATAGCATAATGTGATCTGCATCCTGCCTGTGTCCTAATTGCCGTGTATTCAATATCTGCCGTTATATATATATATATATATATATATATATATATATATATATATATATATATATATATATTCTTCCATTTTATTGTACCATCTATCAATATACTATTTTACAGCATTGCTACCATCTCCAGTGTTTTATACTACTATTGCTGAAGCCTGTGAATCCTGAACGCTTTACTCTGTGTCATCTCATCCACCGTGTCATTGTGTGTTGCCTCCATTATCCTCTGTCAGTCCTTGCCTGGGAGACCGCGACCTGCGGAATAGGAGCAGCGGAGTCCATATCCCCTTGCGGGGATCGCTGGTGAATACCTCCTATCCGTTAGACTCCGCACTCCTGGGCAAGTCCTATAGACAGAGGCAAGGGATCTACAAAACCACTCGGAGCCGTGACAAAGTTAATAGAATCTTCCAATTCAGCTTGTAATATTTCTATTTCCCTTTCTATTTTATGTTGTCTGTTCAAGACCAATCATGTTATTAATTCTAAAGAGTATGGGCCTGATATATCAAGGAATGTAAATTGCAATTTTGTGCGTACAGTCCGCAAAGTCACTTTGCGAATGCCCAGAACAGACTCATACACCACAGAAGGCAGCCTTGTTCAGTTCATGAGTTTGAGCGTAAAGGATACTTACTACAGCCTACGATTTACGGATCTTGAAAGCAGAATGGTGTTTATTGCTCTTAAAGTTTTATCAAGAACTGTTACACACGCCTCTGTGGTAGGAATGGACACCTCAGAAGTACAAGATGGTATATATTACAATGGGTGGGGAAGGGGTGTTTGCCCATAGTCAATGTACAGTAAGGCCATGCCAATTATCATTAATACCTATATTATTAACAAGTAACGATAATAGAATAGTTTTTTTTCTGTGCATTCTTTTGTGATTTTATATTCCACATATGTATTGGAAATATACTATAGTGTCTTGTCTAGCAAAGCAGACCTACACCCATATTCATCACCTCACATATCTTCACATCCGCTCCTTGATGAATTTGAGTGTACGTATACCCAACTTACGCGCATTTTAAAACACATTGTGCTCAGTATGTGTGCCTTAATGAATCAGGCCCTGTGTGTCTAAAATTTCGCTCCCTTTCTTTTTTGAACTCTACATTTTGCAAACTGTTGGTAAGGACTTTTCTTATTCTTGGCCTCTCTATGGCTTCCCTGAATTTGTTTCTCCTTTATTAAGTGGCTTCATCTCACCAAAGTTTGATCTAATTGATTCTAATCTTAAAATATTGGAAGAAAATTTGTCCTCATTTAGTGCTGGTATAGGACTCTTTACCGTTACTGAGGAGATCACAGATCACAAAGGCATTATTATAGAGCTGCAGACAAAATGTATAAACAAAACAACACAATCAGCGCTCAATACACCATGTCACCACAAAATCTGTGAAAATATGTAACTGTGAAAAATGTTGCAGAAAAAAGTAGGTATCCCTGACCCTTGTCCAAGAAATTCAGGACTTATAACAAATCAATCTCAATCTAATATTTACTGTGTTTTTATTTATTTGTGTATTTTATTTGCTGATTTTAACAATACATTTCATACATCTTAATCATATGCAATTCTTGACTCATTGTTGGGACAGTGTAGGTGTTAATACCATTTTAAATTAGTAAACCTCAATTTCTCTGATTTTGCTGAAATTCTGTTTTTAAATTCTGACATTAAATTTTCTGGTAGACATGTGATGCACAGTTGCCCATGTTAAGCCTGAAATAGTTGGTTGACTTGCCATAAATAATGTGGGTTACGGATTATGGATTTTTGTCCATTTGTCCATTGCAAAACCACTGCACTGAAAAGTAATTAATAACAGTACAAGTCTTAATGATGCCATTAATTAATTAAATTAATAAACCTTCAGAAGACCATAACAGATATTGTAGCTATAATGTGTACTGCACCCAACGCAGGAGGACAAATGAAGAAGTCTGCTTGAATTTTTTTAGATGCATAGAAACCATAAAAGTATCTGTAAGCTTGGTAAGTATATTTTTAGGGAAAATGACCAACTGACTTTTGTTGTCCAGATCTGCATGATCCAATTAGTGAATTCAATTTACATATGTTCCATGGTCAAGGTACTATTATACTTCAGTTTTATACAATTTAGAATTCCACAACTTATACGTATATCTGGAGTCTGTTGTTTTTCTGTCGCTTTCTGCTTTACCAATAACAATAACTAATTTAACAATGAAACTATTCATACAATCGATAAATTTCCAATTTAGGTCTATCCCTTCAGTGAAAAAAGGTAGAGGATCCAATATTTTGGATAAAAGCTCTAAAGAAAATGTCAGGAGTCAGCTTCTGCTTCCTACTTATAGTCCCAAGTTATTGACGAAGACTGCTCCTGAATACCCAAACTTGCATACAATAATAGAAACGGAACTACCTCATCCTGCATCTTATAACAAGGTATTCTGTAAAGTATGAAACACTTCTTGACCAGACCACATTTCAGCTATGCTAGGTCAGGGGTTGACAATCTTTTTCTATAAGTGCACTGGACAAAATCTAGTCGAGCCCAGGTGTGCCAGTTGGGTGTGTGCGAGCATATTTTATATATATATATATATATATATATATATATATATATATCTTATTTTATGATGTTAACATCATAATATTAATAGCAGTGGGACCAAGAAATAAACGCTCATGATATGCCACATGGTAGTGCAGTAGTGCCCCAGTTAAAATTATGCCACATAGTAGTGCCCCCAATTCATATAATGACACAGTAGTGCCCCCACTTTGTATCATGCCACATAGTTGAGCCCCAAATTCATATGATGCCTCATAGTTTTGCCCCCAATTCATACTTTTCATCATAGCTGTGCCCCCAATTCATGTTATGCCAATTAGCTGTGCCCCCAATTCATAATATGCCACATAAATGTGTCCCATAATTCATAATATGCCACATAGTTGTGCCCCTCAATTCATAGTGTTCCTCATACTTACCTTTAGAGACACTTCTTCCGTTCCAGAAACCTGGAACCTGCTTCACTAAAGCAGTCACTGACGGCCGAAAATGAAGCTCTGTTTCGGCCATCATTGACTGCTTTAGTAAAGCAGCTGTGGAGCGCCAGCGTGTCAGACAGAAGTAGTCTGCGTGTCATGTCTTGCTTGCATGCTGGGGGTTGCCAACCTCTGCGCTAGGTGTTGGTTAAACTGAAAATATTGTTTTGGATTGCCTTGCATACCTTGGCAAACGTCATATTTTTTGTATCAATGTGAAAAGTAACTTGTTTTAATTGCATTGCATTTGGGGGGAGAAGCAAAAAACAAAATGATGTGATTCTTCCCACAGTATATGCCATTTTAGTCTCAGGTCTCCCCCTATTGTCAATGTAATGTATATCAGTAGCTGACAAGTCAGACACTGCTAGATGCAGGCTATATTCTATCTATAAATGTTGCAAGCAGTAGAGATCTGACACAGATACACGGAGAGGGGACTACCGAGTTAGATACAAGCATGTACAGTGGATATAAAAAGTCTACACACCCTTATTTAAATTGCAGGTGTTTGTGATGTAAAGCCTGAAATGAAGATTAATCATACCATACATTTTTCCACCTTTAATGTGACCTTGCAACCAAACAATTCAAGTGTAAAAAAATTGTCATTTTTTTAGGTAAAATAAGTTAAAATAAAAAACCTACAAAACCTTGGTTGCATAAATGTGCACAGCTATTTCATAATGGGGCTCTAGCTGTGTTTAGCGTTAACTAAATCATGTTTAAAGATACACCTGCTAGCACTGAAAGTGATTGTGATGAACCCTAAAGATCAGCTGTTCCTGTAAAAAAAAAATGTTTGCAGTTTTCTTAGTTGCACCCTACTGGTATAGTCATGGTCCACAAGGTGCCTTTTAAAACCTCTATGGGGCTCATTCTCTGTTAGCTGCGCCCACACTAATGGGTACAGGTTTCGGGCTGCACTGCATATACCCCTTGCAGCCCAGTAGCTGTGTTGAGAGTTGCAGTGTTATTTGTTTATTGTATTGTTCTGTTATACCGTGTACTGTCTTGTTGTATGCCCTCTGTACGGCGTTGCGGACCTCATGTGGCGCCCTGTAAATAAAGGTTAGTAATAATAATATATGTGCTCTATATCCGTTTTGTTTTCTGTTGGACTTTTGACACTGCTTATTGATCCCAGCTATTCTGTTCACAGCATGCTATTATTTTGGATTTAACCTGACTATTCTACATATTGGGAGGAGGTTTAATTACTGGCAATGTGGCGCTCAGACATTGCCGGCAATTACAGTAGCTCATTTTCCAAATGAGCGGAGATTTCTGTCAAATCTCCACCGTGCGGTGTCTCGCTGACCTTCTAGAGATACCTCTCGATACCTCTTGAATTTTCCCCATTGTATTCAGTTACCATTTGTTATCTGGTATTTGCTCTGTGCTGATTCAGGTCTAATTAGTCTAATGAATATCGTTTGTATGCAGTGTAGAAATATAAACTTATACTATTACACTAAGACCTGGGGGTAACGGAGTACCGATGAACATATATAATGCTATGGGATATAGATGCTGCTATAGGTGAAGACTGGACCTTTAGGTCTAGGTTTATTAAATATATGGTGGCATACATTACAGAAGACTATGAATCAATAAGTGGAGAAAATGTGGCACAAGAGGGACATTGCCAAAATCAGTATGTCCAACTAAAGTCCATTACAGGACAAGGAGAAAATCCAGCAGGCCTACCAAGAGGCATATGGTAACATTATAGGTGCAGCAGGAATTTCTGAAAGGAACTGGTCACTACAGAAATGGAAGTTGCTCAAACAATTTATAGGTTAATAGTAGGTGCTTGAAAGGGTGGGGTCTGTGAACCAGAAAAATAACTGCTATTCTATTTGTCCACAAAATGCAGAACCCTCAGTTACACACATTTGCAAATGAATGATAAGCCTAAGGGGGAGAAGCAGCATGGCACATTGTGATGAAGGGTGGAGAAGCAGCATGGCACAGTGTGATGAACGGGGGATAAGCAGCATGGCGCAGTGTGATGAAGGGGGGAGAAGTAGCATGGCGCAGTGTGATGAAGGGGGAGAAGCAGCATGGCACAGTGTGATGTAGGGGGGCAGCATGGCACAGTGTGATGAAGGGAGGGCAGCATGGCACAATGTGGTGAAGGGGGGAAAAGCAGCATGAATGGCGCAGAATGATCATAAGGGCACAGTGATCATAAAGGAGGCACAGCATGGTGATCATGATGGGGCACAATGAGTGTGTGATGGCACTGGAGAGTTGTGGCAATGCAGTGTGTGTGTGTGTGTGTGTGTGTGTGTGATGGCACAGGAGGGTTGTGGCAATGTAGTGTTTGTGTGTGTGTGTGTGATGACACAGGGGCCTTGGGGCAATGCAGTGTGTGTGTGATGGCACGGGGCCTTGTTACAATGTAGTGTGTGTGTAATGGCACAGGGGCCTTGTGGCAATGTAGTGTGTGTGTGTGTGTGTGTGTGTGTGTCTGATGGGCAGGGGCCTTGTGGCAATGTAGTGTGTGTGTGATGGGACAGGGGCCTTGTGGCATTGTAGTGTGTGTGTGATGGCACAGGGGGCTTGTGGTAATGTGTGTGTGATGGAACAGGGAGCTTGTGGCAATGTAGTGTGTGTGAGGGCAGGGGGCAGAGCCGTAACTAGGGTGGTGCGGGCGGTGCCGTCACCCCGCAAGCCCGCGGGGCGCAGCAGCCGCCCGCTAACTTCCCCTCTGTGTTACATAGTAAAAAAAAACAAAAAAAACCTAAAAAAAATGTGTGGCCCCACCCCCCAACTCGCGGCACCCCCCCCCCCCCCCCCGACGCGAGAGGGGGGAGGTCTAGTGTGGTGGCTGGTCCATGAAAGGACTATGAAAAAAAACGCAGGCTCCCTGTCACTGCAGCATCACTGATGATGTCACCATGCTGTCAGTGCAGAAGAGCCAACACTGCGGGGAGCTGAGAACAGACCTTAAGTAAGTGAGGGGGAGGGGGATCTGTCAGCTCCATTAGTTGTTCTCTCCCTAAGCACTGGTCTGTTATATCACATGCTGTGTGTTAGCAGCTCTCTGTTTCCAGGACTGCTCCTCCCAGCATCCCCAGCTCCTCCTGACAGCCCTGCGTTCCACCAACACTCTCACCTCTGCTCCTGATAACTATGACTCCAGTGCCCCTTCCAACTCTCGGTACAGTACAGAGCCCCCATCATTGACCTTTCCTTGCCCTGCATATCAGTTCCCTCTGTTTCTATCCAGATATGTTTCCCTTCTTTCTGATCCCTGACACCTGTCAATTCTGACTCCTGGACCCCCGAAATACAGCTGTAACCTCTGCACCCTCTCCATCACAGGAATGCTCTCTGTATAGTATGGCGGTCACAGGAATGCTCTCTGTATGGTATGGAGGTCACAGGAATGCTCTCTGTATGGTATGGAGGTCACAGGAATGCTCTCTGTATAGTATGGTGGTCATAGGAATGCTCTCTGTATAGTATGGAGGTCACAGGAATGCTCTCTGTATAGTATGGTGGTCATAGGAATGCTCTCTGTATAGTATGGCGGTTACAGGAATGCTCTCTGTATAGTATGGAGGTCACAGGAATGCTCTCTGTATTGTATGGCGGACACTAGGAGGCTCTTTATATTGTATGTGTATGTGTGTGTGTGTGTGTGTGTGTGTGTGTGTATATGTATATATATATATATATATATATATATATATATATATATATATATATATATATATATATATATATATAATAATTTCGTGTGATGGTGATAAGGGGGCACAATGTGATAAAGATGGCTCCATGGCACGGTGTGATAAAGGAGAAACTGTGATGGAGGACAGATGGTACCGTTACAATTATGTTTTAATTTGTTTCAGTGAGTTTTATTTAAAAAAACAATTCATTTTTTTATACAGCTAGCATGTGACAGCTGCATTTAAAGTACTTTGATTCTATGGAGGCTTATTACATAAAGATCCTTACAAAGCCAGACCGTGAAGAATGGGGAGGGAGGGGTTTCAGTGCGGTTTAGAACTTGTAAAGCGCTAGCCACACCCCCACAGTAGGTTGACCATGCCCACTCGACTATTGACACTCCCACTTAGATGGGGGGCGCCGGTGCACTGTCTCGCCCAGGGCACTAAAATGTCGAGTTACGGCACTGGCAGGGGGCTTGTGTCAATGTAATGTGTGTGTGAGGAAGGTGGTGGCTAATTAATGGGTGCTATTGTGTTTGTGGGGTGATGGTGGGGCAATTTAATTTAATAGTGGGTGTCAGGATGAGAGCATAAATCTGATATGATGAAATAGAATATTGAATGTCAGGGCCGAAATAAAATGTCTCATTGATACATAAATGAACCTTATTTTCAACTCAGATAAATGTTTGACCAAATGTTTTTAAAAAAGGAAACAATTAGTAGGAGGTAATTAGGTTGAACAAACCCTTTTGTGAGGAGACCTGCTTAAGATATGCAGAGAGCCATATGCCTAGGTGAGAATCTTGGAGACAAAGGCCACATTTAAATGCCTATACAGGTATATAGAAATATGGTCTTCAAAGGAAAATGTCTTCATAGTTCATATTTTGGGAAATCTGGGTGCCACTCCATACTGAGGAGCAGAAATCACACCAGGGTTGTGAATGACAGGTACTGGTGGTATCTGGGAACAGCTATAATCACACATCTTTGGAAAAGGTATGTCATAGTGTCATAATTCCGTCATGTTTGGTATTTAAATGTGCGGGAGATTATGACCGGTTTATTGAAGGGGGAGTTATGTCAGTGGGATATATCTGTGAAGAATTACCTAAAGGTCAAAACTTTGGGAATATTTGTGAGAAAACTATAGTGACACCCAAGGGACATCCCTGCCCCCCTATTAGCATTAACACGCCCCTGTGAAGAACGTCCCATTTCATTTTGCTTAAAAAACCTGTGTTGGGAAGGGGCAAGTGGTCAGTTTCTTTGGGATCAATCTGATTGAAGTACTGTCCATCTTTTCTACCTACCCCCAGGCATACAGATTATGATAAATTATGCTCTGTACTTTCATCCCATTTGTTTTTATAACTGTTTGCAATTTTTTACTTGTATGTCAAATCTTTATCTAACTGTTTTTTTTATTCTCTGTAAGCATTGCACTTTTTGTATATTAAATCTAACAATTTAATAGTTATGTCCTTATTGCACTAAAACGAATTCATTGCCTGTTTAGAAGAGACAGATTACTTGGCTGGATTAACTCTTTAGAAACCAGTGTGTGAAGGGTTAACGGTTTAGCTACTAGAGCACAGAGTGTGCGCAATTGGGTTATTAAGTCATAGGCTTTCATAGGCTTGCTACGGGCCTTATTCGTAGCTGATGGCAGTTGCTGAGAGGTGTGAAGCGTGCGTCTGTGTTGGAAAGGGACCAGCGAAATCTGTAGCCATAGAGGAAGAGGTAAGTGTGAGATTTGGGCTGGAATCCTGTGTATTCACTTACAGTAAGCTTCCAAGTCACAAGTGCACAGAGGGCGGTTTGTTACCGATAAAGGGGTTCAGGAGCAGTTTCCTGACAATATAGAGGTGATATACTGTATGACTGCTGGAATATATGAAAAGATATCTAATCAGGGAGTAGCTAGAGGGGGCTTATCCCTGACAGTGGGGACTATTACTTTAAGATGGGGTGGTTTGAGGGTTATTAATTCAATGTGGGGGTGAGTTTGGGGAGCATGAGGTCTACTTATTAAATGTGAATATGAATTATTTAATGGCAGTGACGGTTGCGGGAAATAGGTATATTTATTAAATGTAAATACTATTAATTTATTGTTGGGGCTCTGTGGAGGGAGGGAAATAGGTTTATTTATTAAATGGGAATACTATTATTTTAATGCTGGGGCTGGAAGAAGGCCTAATTATTAATTGTGAGTGCTATTGATTTAAAGCTGGGGCTGGTTGGAATTTTCTAAATGTACCCATTTTACTTTCCTAAATAGGGCCCCCAACATTCCAGGATCCAGACATTTCGCAACTAAAGAAACCAGCAGCCACAGTGTGGTGAAAGTGACAAGAACAGGTAGGAGAGAGCAGGACAGTCTGTCAAGTGTTCTGATTCTAGTGGGCGGATTTTTGGTGACTGTTCTGCCCAATCTAAGTGGCAGGCCAAGACTGTGTACTCTTTATATACGCACTGCATTCTTTCTATACTACACTATGGTGCTAGCTGTCCTTCGAAGGCTTACCACACCCCCTCTAGTGGTTTGGTTACGCCTCTCTAGTGACTGGCCACACCCTCTCTGGTGGGCCTCTACCATTGTATTCCCTCTGTGGGCTCTTCATGCCCTAGTCCGACACTGAATAAGCCACTCGCCCCGTCAAGGCACTTCTGCTAATAGGGTAGTCCTAACTCTAAACAATGAAAGTGCCTATATTGGGTCATACATTTATGTGCTTTTAAATTGAGAACTAACTTACCAAGAGGTCAGTGGCGGAACGAGCAAGTTGTGGGCCCAGGTGCTAAAAATCCCCCCCTCCCTCACATACACGCACAAAAATAAAACAACACTTACTATCTTATTGTTTGGTTTACTTCAAATTTCGAGTATAACAAATATAAATATATAACATAAAAACTGTGAACAAACCCCTTTCCCCATAACAAAACTTTATCCATTAACGTCTTGTGCCTATATCTCCTAGAAATAATTGAAAATATATTAATGTACATTTTAAGAGATGCAAATCCAAAGAAAGGTGCAAATCAAATGTCGAAGTGGGAAACAAGAAGCACCCTAAACTATGTTAGTTCTTCATGCAAATCAAATTGACCTAGAGAAGCAATAAAATTGTAAATATATTTTTTCATTGATCAATAATACAAGGAATATAACACACCAAAAAATATACATATACATTAATACAAATCAGAAAATAGTGACAATATATACAGTATTTCACATTTTAACGAGCCTAAAAAGATGAATACTGTTAGCCATAGCTGCAGATAAATAAAATTCACCTGGGACCTAAATCTGTCCCATTCACCCGTAAAAGTTGGTGTATAGGCAACATGTTGAAACGCCTTGTTTTGTTTTTTGTTTTTAAAAACCCATCAACAATCCTTTCAACAGCATCACCCCCTTTATAAACATTAATTTCCACATCCCCATTATTAATTAAATACAACATCACAATACATTGCAATCATATTCATTATCCCTCTCATTTCCTTACTCAGTCTCGTAAGGAGAACCTCTTTATTGTAATTAACTCCATTAAGATCTTTAACAAGTTCATCCTCATAATCAAAGCCAATCATGATTTACAAATTGATTTCCGAACAAAGTAACAAAAAAAAAAAAAACGTTCCACAATAAGCCTGCACCAGGCACTTTTTACCTGTAGTCAACTGTTTCACTCTAAATAGAGGCACACCACAAATTAAAACAAATATTGATACCACACATTAAAAAAAACATTGATACCATGCATTAAAACAATTATTATTGTATTATGTATGCTGCTATTATGGAGTGGAGGGGGGGATGTATGCTGCTATTATGGAGGGGAGGGGGGATGTATGCTGCTATTATGGAGGGGAGGGGGGATGTATGCTGTTATTATGGAGGGGAGGGGGATGTGTGCTGCTATTATGAAGGGAGGATGTGTGCTGCTATTCTGGAGGGGGGTGTGTGTGCTACTATTCTGGAGGGGGGATGTGTGCTGCTATTATGGAGGGGTGTGTGCTGCATACTGCTGTTATGGAGGGGGTAGATGTGTGCTGCATGCTGCTATTGTGGAGGGGGGATGTGTGCTCCATGCTGCTATGCTTTATGAGGGAAGGGGGGTATGCTGCCATAATGTGTGAGGGAAGGGGGTGTATTAACATAATGTGTGATATGAGTGTAGTGAGGTTGGGTGTCTTAGTACATGGGTGGGAGATAGGCTATTGATTTAATGGGTACTATTTTATTTGTGGGGTACTGATGGGTCAATTTAATTTATTGATGGAGCTTTTTAATTTAATAGTGGGGTCTATTAATTTAAGGTGAAGTGACGGGACCTTTAATTTAACGCTGGGGTGGTTTGGAGCTATTAATTAACTGTGGGGCTGAATTTGGTGAGGAGGGCTATTTATTACATGTAAATATGAATTATTTAATTCCAAGGATGGTTGTGGGAAATGGTTATATTTATTAAACGTAAATGCTAATTTATTGCTGGGGCTGTTTGGAGGGAGAAAAATAGGTTTATTTATTAAATAGGAATACTATTACTATTATTTTAATGTTGGGGCTAATTATTAGTTTTCTAAATTTCATGCACCAATTTTTTTTTTTTAAAAAAAAATAGGGCCCCCAACATTCCAGGATCCAGATACTTCCTATGAATTGAAGCTATACTGTGCTGTCCCTAAACATCTTATGGTAGGTAATTTGTCAGAAACTACAGTTACACACACTGATCACGCACACACAGATACAGATACTGGGCATACATGCACTGGTACATACACTGGACACACACATACAGGGGACAGACACTCTGGGCACACAAATATACAGTCTTTTGATGAGACTGAAAAAGATAATGAGGGGGATTAATGATTAAACTGGGTGAGGGGAGTTAATGTTGTTAGAGGTTTTATGATGATCCTGGAGCTAACAATTTTGAAGAGGGGACCATTCATGAGTAGGGGGTAGTATTATGAGGCAGTCACAAAAATGCTCTTTGTATTATATGGGGTCACTAGGATGGTATCTGTATTGCGGTCACAAGAATGCTCTCTGTATTGTATGGCGATCATAGGAATGCTTTCTGTATAGTATGGCGGTCAGAGGAAAGCTCTCTGTATGATATGGCGGACACTAGGATGCTCTTTATATTGTGTGTCTGTGTGCATATGTGTGTGTGCGTGTGTGTACGTGTGTTTGTGTGTATATATATATATATATATATATATTTAGTGTGATGGTGATAAGGGGGCACAGTGTGATAAAGCTGGCTCCATGGCACAGTGTGATAAAGGGTTAACTGTGATGGCGGTCACAGTGTGATGAACTAGCAGTGTGATACAGATGGTACCATTACAATTATGTTTCAATTTGTTTCAGTGAGTTTTATTTCAATAACCAATTCATTTTTATACAGCTATCATGTGATAGCTTAATTTAAAGTACTTTGATTCTATTGAAGCTTATTACATAAAGATCTTTCAAAACGTGAAGAATGGGGAGGGAGGGGTTTCAGTGCGGTCTAGAACTTGTAAAGCACTAGCCACGCCCCCACCGTAGGTTGACCACGCCCACTCAATGATTGTCACTCTCACTTAGATGGGGGTGCCGGTGTCTGTCTCGCCCAGGGCACTAAAATGTTTAGTTACTCCACTGGACTGAAGGCTAGATGGTTTGCTACATTTTTCAGTTGCAGTCTGACCCCCAAAATAATCTGGTGCTTTATAAAAAGGTTAACTATAAATTAACATTTTCCTCTTTAACTTGGCAATTTAGACACATTTGGTTTTATCATAGTAGCTGTTACTGCACAGGCTTCAAATAACTCTCTGACCATTTTCTAAATCTAATGTAGCTATGTAGTGTTATATTATATATACCATGGACATGTCCAGTGGAGTGTATTACCTACTAGCTGCACAATTCTAAAACCTTATAAAAGCAAAGTGGCGTGCGACTCATCTCTGTAGTCTGCACGCTGAGATCCGCAATGGCCCATGGGAGGAGCTGCTGCAGCTGCGCATGTACAGCAGCTCCATATCTCCTATCTGGAAGCACGGTGCTGAGGAAAGGCTGTGGCCGGATCACCTGACCAACTAACAGGTGATCTGACCAGCGGGGGGAGCCTTTTCTTAGTCCGGCAGGCGGTGGTGCTGAGGAATGGCTGTGGCCGGATTACCTGACCAACTAACAGGTGATCCAACCAGCGCTGGAGGGAGCCTCACCTTAGTCCGGAAAAAACCTGTTCAACGCTGGCGGTTTGGACGGCGGCAGCTGGCCCACACCTTCATGGGCCCCGATGCCTTGCACCGCCCACACCTCCAGTAGTTCCGCCACTGCAAGAGGTACTTCAGGAACTTTCAAATAGCAAAAGAGAAACAGCACTGTCCATCAACTACTGATACCAGATATGCCTCTCAAACATTGATGTTTGATCAATCTTTTTTAAAAAAAAACAAACAAGCACAGGTTATGGAAGGGGAGGAGCTACAGTTTCCATTTCAAATATTTCAAATACCCCTGGCTGCATTCTATACCCCAATGTTTGTAATGTAACACAATAGTGCACAGGAGGAAGATATATAGCTTACCTGAAGACTGCTTTAAGCCGAGATCACTTGGTGCTCCAAAGATGTATAGATATACTGTATATCCAAAAGTGGAGGATAATGGAAGCACAAAAGCACTATGACTTGGAGATATATGAAAGAAATATTCTATTTAAATTTAAAAGTGTATATCATTATAAACAATTCTTACATTGAGACAAATAAGGTAATCTTATCACTAGAACTACTAAGATGTAGGGGCTTGGCCGGATTTCAGTAAGATCAACGCACAGTATTTGGTAGGCAATCATTTTGCTGGATCCGACATCACTTCTGGCCAGAGGTTGATGTTTCAGGTCTCTACACTTCATTAGGTGATTGGTGATATTATGTCTCCACTATTACGTATACAGCTGTGTATTACTGACCTGAAGAAGACACATGAAATAACATGAATATGCCAACAATGGTCTATTCATTCCTCCCTAGCAGGTTGGCATGTTAGGAGGGAGATGTTTCTCTAACAGAGTAGGCACTGACTAACATTTTGGCAAACTTAGTTTGCAGCAATGCACTGTGTGGATTGGTTGATTTATTCACAGAAACTCATTTGCCTGAAGTCGATTTAGGACACATTGATAAAGATGTGGTAGTGGGTTCAGCTGTAACTTCATGTTTTACCAGGTGCAGTGGAATGTCATGTTAACACTGGACAATGTACTTTACCTTAACTGTTCATATCTGAAGATTTTACTTTTGGGTTCTTTAACTTTCACTCTCCTGTTGCGCATCCACTGGGGTTCCCACTCCTTTTAATGGTCCCAGACTACACTTCACTCTCCTCTTCCAATATGGCTTGCTTGAAAGAAACTGAATACACCAATAACCCTCTTACACAAAATTTCCATGTATTTGATTGAGATGCTAACAGGGGAGAGGTAACAAGGCTTGCTCGGCTTGTTTCAGATACACCCTGTGGGAAGGGTAGTGGGAAGTGTCGCGTGGGACTGTTAGCCTGGGAACCCAAACTGATTCAGTAAATATAAAGTGGATGGTATGTTTCTTTTTTTTTTTTTTTTTTATCCCATTTGTTCTCATCAAAATCCACTTAAAACTAAATGAGGGGGAAAAATAAATTATTACACATAAGCTCCTAAAACACTTCCAGCATAACAGTCTTAAAAAGTCTAAATAGGCTGCTGGAGATTACTGAAAAATCATAACATCTTCCACCAGTAACCTAGCCAGAATCATAAAGTCAGATAGGTAGTATGTAGGTTTGAAATTAAGGAGTTTATTAGTCTTTAAATATTTTACCATTTAGTTAATGAAAGACTAAAAGAAAAAATGTGTTGTTTTTATAATGTATTACTAATTTTTCAAGCTCATGATGGTGTTGCACTCACATTGTGCGTAATATTTAGGTTAGACTGGTCTACTTGTATGTTGATAGCAGGTCCCTCACACCCACACCCAAATGGAGCAGTTACCAGGTACAAATCTATATGGTGTTCATTTTCATCCAGATATGGATGGAGTTTTTTGAGTGCCTCGTTAAAGGGTCTCTTTGAAGATAACCACAATAAAGGGGTTACAACACATTTATATCATACACAGACACAATGGTAAAGCATCGATAACTTAAATGTTTACAATTTATTTTTAGTTTCATACCCTGTTTTTTGGAGCCATTTCATCAAAGCAGCAAGAACCATCTGATAAGTCATTCAAAAGCTTGGCAACAGCTAGTGAAGATGAGGATGAAGGATTCTGCAGAGAACTCTCTCAGACATTCTAATGATGCTGAAGGTATATGGAATATATTGAAAGTATGAGAAATATGTGGGGTCCTACTGTAAGCAGATTTTTGTTTTCATTGAGTGCTGGCGACATCTGCAATCTTTTTTTTTATAATATCTTTTTATTGAAAGAAAGATAAACCAATACCGTACATTTACAAAAAGCAACATAGAACAATAGGAGGTAAATTAATAAATGCAATACACTCTGATAATACTCCAAATACTCATAGCCTAATAAAGTAAAACATGGAGTCATAATGGAGTACTAAATCATTAATACAGATAAACCTTGTGCTCCAGGCAATATAAATAGGGATGTGAACCGGCGACTTTTGGTGTCTCGTGTTTTGTGTTTTGGATTCGGATTTCCGTGATGTTTTGGGTTCGGATTTGTTTCGCAAAACACCTGACGAAAGGTTTTGGTTCGGATTTAAGGTTTTGGATTCGGCTTTTTTTTTAAAAAAGCATAAAAAGTTCAAAAATCAAGTTTTTGGGCTTATTTTCACTCCTACGCTATTATTAACCAAAATAACATTCAATAACAAGCATTTCCACTAATTTACAGTGTATTCTGAACACCTCACAATATAGTTATTAGTCAAAAATGTTGCAACGAGGTATCTTTCTGGACTGCGTAGTGGAGTGGTCCCCACAATATAATAAGAAAACCATCAACTGGTCTGAATCGCACCAAAAAATGTACCTGGACTGCGTAGAGGAGTGGGTCACCACAATATAATTTAAAAACCCTGAACTTGTATGATTCGTACCAATAAATGTATCTGGACTGCGTAGAGGAGTGGTCACCACAATATAATTTAAAAACCCTGAACTTGTATGATTCGCACCAATAAATGTATCTGGACTGCGTAGAGGAGTGGTCACAACAATATATATAATAAGAAAACCATCAACTGGTATGAATCGCACCGAATAATGTACCTGGACTGCGTAGAGGAGTGGTCACCACAATATATATAATAAGAAAACCATCAACTGGTATGAATTGCACCGAATAATGTACCTGGACTGCGTAGAGGAGTGGTCACCACAATATATATAATAAGAAAACCATCAACTGGTCTGAATCGCACCAAAAAATGTACCTGGACTGCGTAGAGGAGTGGTCACCACAATATAAATTAAAAACCCTGAACTTGTATGAATCGCACCAATAAATTTATCTGGACTGCGTAGAGGAGTGGTCCCTACAATATAATTAAAAAACCCTCCACGGGTCTGAATTCCCCAAAAAAAGGTTCTGGACTGCGTAGTGGGATCGCCCCGGTACACAATTTTTTACCGGTGCCACAATATTATTAAAAAACCCTCCACGAGTCTGAATTCCACCCAAAAAGTTTATGGACTGCGTAGTGTAGTGTTCCCCACAATATTATTTAAAAATTTTGCAGCAACAGTCAACGTTGATACACCTCTATCTGGACTGCATAGTGGAGTGGCCCCGGTACCCAATTTGGTACCGGGGCCACAATACCTACTCCAACCATGGTACAGAGCATTCATCATTGAGATCCCATCAAGTATGTTAAAGACAGACAGGGTCGAAGTGTTATTGGTTGACTTTGTAAACCAAAAAACTGTCCCTGTTGCACATAGTCGTGCAATGAAGACTGACTTTTTAATTTAAAGGCACCATCTTTCAAGTGTAGTGTTTGTAAGTCATATTATACTTTTGGTAAAATTGGTTTAATTTGTTCCTCTTTATGGTAACTACTAATAGAATTAAAGTATTAAATAGAAGCGGCAGTTCCTCTTTATGGGAATTAGTAATAGAATTAAAGTATTAAATAGAATTAAAGTATTAAATAGAGTGGTATAGAGTGGTAGTGTGGTATAGAGTGGTCCCCACAATATAATAATAAAACCCTCAACTGGTCAGAATTCCACCAAACAAGTATCTGGACTGCGTAGTGGGGTGGCCCCGGTACCCAATTTGATACCGGGGCCACAATAAAATAAATACACCCTTAACTGGTCAGAATTCCACCAAACAAGTATCTGGACTGCGTAGTGGGGTGGCCCCGGTACCCAATTCGATACCGGGGCCACAATAAAATAAATACACCCTTAACTGGTCAGAATTCCACCAAACAAGTATCTGGACTGCGTAGTGGGGTAGCCCCGGTACCCAATTTGATACCGGGGCCACAATACCTCCTCAAAGTTCCAAGTGTAGTGTTTATAACATCTTAACACTACACTAATTCTAGCACGTCAAAACCTCTTGTTTTAAATAATGACAGGGCATTTAACTTTTGATTTAATTTATTGAATTTGTTGGCATTTTCTTTTACTTTTTGAACATGGCAAACGACTGCCCTCCCACCTACCCTTATGTTGTTGAAATAGGACATGCACACTTTAACAAACCAATCATTTCAGCGACAGGGCCTACCAAACAACTGTGGCTGAAATGATTGGTTTTTTTGGGCCCCCACACCAAAAAAACAATTCATCTCTCCCTGTACAAACTAAACAGGCTCTACTGAGCAAAGATGTCGTCCTCATCCTCAACCTCTATTTCCTCTCCCCCTACAGTGTGTACTTCCTCCTCCTCACACATTATCAATTCATCCCCGCTGGACTCCACAACCACAGGTTCCTCTGTACTATCTGGAGGGCAGTGCTGTACTTCATTGAGGAATTGATTATTCATTTTTATAAACATCATTTTTTCAACGTTGTGAGGAAGCAACCTCCTTCTCCGCTCACTGACCAGGTTCCCCGCTGCACTAAAAACTCTTTCCGAGTACACACTGGAGGGGGGACAACTCAGGTAAAATAGAGCCAGTTTGTACAGGGGCTTCCAAACTGCCTTTTGGAGTTCTACCACGTCACTACCTCTAGTTAATTTAGATTGCAAGGCCTGTAAATACTTTGAAGATAAAAAAAGCAGGCTGCACAGACTGTGGAGCTAGAAAGTGAAATTAAATGGACCACGTTACTTTGGTGACAGCATAACTCTCTTAAATTTTTTGTAGGGGGGGGAGGAGGAGGGCTTAGATCCTTGGGTGAAGCTGGACCACTAGTCATGAACACGGGCCAGGGCCTAAGCCGCTCCTTGCCACTCCGTGTCGTAAATGGCATATTGGCAACTTTACGTTTCTCCGCTGATGATTTTAAGTTTCTCTTTTTGCTACTTTCACTTAACTTGGGCTTTTTGGATTTTACATGCCCTGTACTAGGAGATTGGGCATCGGGCTTGGAAGACGACGTTGATGGCATTTCATCGTTTATGTCATGACTAGTGGCAGCAGCTTCAGCATTAGGAGGAAGTGGGTCTGGATCTTTCCCTACTTTATCCTCCAAATTTTTGGTCTCCATTATATGTAGCACAAGATACTGCAGAATGTGTGAACTTGGTAATATTGCAGACAGTACCAATGGACTTATACTACTGGATTGGTTTTGCAAATTTAGTTATAATTATTTATTTTTTTTTATTATTTTTTTTAGTGTGTTTTTATAACTTTTTTTTTATTTTTTAAAAACTTGGGAATAATGGGTAAATAACTATGCCCTTAGAAGCATAGAGCACACGACACAGCACCACTGGACTGAACAGGACACAGCACAGGACCCAGCAGCACCACTGAACTCAGCAGGACAGAGCACACGACACAGCACCACTGGACTGGACTGATATACTGCAGAATGTGTGAACTTGGTAATATTGCAGTACCAATGGTCTTATACTGCAGAATGAGTGAACTTTGTAATATTGCAGTACCAATGGACTTATACTGCAGAATGAGTGAACTTTGTAATATTGCAGTACCACTGGACTTTTACTGCTGAATGTGTGAACTTGGTAATATTGCAGTACCAATGGGCTTATACTGCAGGATTGGTTTTGCAAATTTTGTTGTAATTAATTTTTTTTTTTTTTTTATAACTTTTTTTTTATTTTTTAAACACTTGGGAATAATGGGGAAATAACTATGCCCTTAGAAGCACAGAGCACAGGACACAGGACCACTGGACCACTGGACTGAACAGGACACAGCACAGGACCCAGCAGCACCACTGAACTCAAAATTGACAGAGCACAGCACCACTGGACTTTTACTGTTGAATGTGTGAACTTGGTAATATTGCAGTACCAATGGGCTTATACTGCAGGATTGGTTTTGCAAATTTTGTTGTAATTAATTTTTTTTTTAATTATTTTTTTGTATTTTTTTTTTATAACTTTTTTTTTTTAAAACACTTGGGAATAATGGGGAAATAACTATGCCCTTAGAAGCACAGGACACAGGACACAGCACCACTGGACTGAACAGGACACAGCACAGGACCCAGCAGCACCACTTAACTCAGAAGGACAGAGCACAGGACACAGCACCACTGGACTGGACTGATATACTGCAGAATGAGTGAATTTTGTAATATTGCAGTACCAATGGTCTTATACTGCAGAATGAGTGAACTTTGTAATATTGCAGTACCAATGGACTTATACTGCAGAATGAGTGAACTTTGTAATATTGCAGTACCACTGGACTTATACTGCAGAATGAGTGAACTTTGTAATATTGCAGTACCAATGGACTTATACTGCAGAATGTGTGAACTTGGTAATATTGCAGTACCAATGGGCTTATACTGCAGGATTGGTTTTGCAAATTTTGTTGTAATTAATTTTTTTTTAAATTATTTTTTTGTATTTTTTTTTTATAACTTTTTTTTATTTTTTAAAACTCTTGGGAATAATGGGGAAATAACTATGCCCTTAGAAGCACAGAGCACAGGACACAGCACCACTGGACTGAACAGGACACAGCACAGGACCCAGCAGCACCACTGAACTCAAAATTGACAGAGCACAGCACCACTGGACTGATACTGCAGAACACAGCACAGCACAGAACTAAACAGCACAGCACGAGATCTACCAGGACAGAGGACCACCTAACACACCCTCCCTCTACCCTGATCAATGCCCGAGTGAAGATGGCGGCGACTAGCGGGGAATTTATAGGATCCGAGTATCGCGAGATCCGACAGCGGGATTATGACTCAGAGCCTCGGTTTCAAGTTTTCATTTGGCGCCAATACCCGGATCAGTCTCGGATCCGACTCGGATCGGAAAGGTTCGGGTGGGCTCGGATTCACAAAATCCGAGTGCACTCATCTCTAAATATAAACAACACTCACCACTCATAAAGCAAACAAAGGTACGTTAGCATGAGCCTCGTTGTATTATCCTTTTGACGAAGAAAGGTTCCAATGTCTCTCGAAGTCCACAAAGGAACATAGTGTAAAGAGTCGGGGGTAGTGACTATTTTCAACTATCATCAAGGTGTGGAGGATTGTATGGAAGTATATGCCAAATTCTAACCAGCTGTCCCAAGTGGCGCAGTAGGTTCCAAACTTATCGGCAGAAGATGAAATAATATCATCCATACTCAGTGTCGGACTGGGGCATGAAGGGCCCACCGGGGGACTGCAACGCTAGGGGCCCACCAGAGGGGGTGTGGCCAGCCATCATAGAAGCGAGACCAGACACTAGAGGGGGAGTGGTCAGCTCACGAAGGATAGCTAGCCCCATAGTGTTGTATATAAAGAATGTAGTGTGTATATAAAAAATACACAGTCTTGACCTGCCCCTTAGATTGGGCAGAACAGTCACCAAAAATCGGGATTGTCCCACTAGACCAGGCTTGGCTAACCTGTGGCACTCCAGGTGTTGTGAAACTACAAGTCCCAGCATGCTATGCCAATATATAGCAGCCTATTGCTGGAAGAGTATGCTGGGACTTGTAGTTTCACAACACCTGGAGTGCCACAGGTTAGCCAAGACTGCACTAGACAGACTGTCCTACCTGTTCTTGTCACTTCTACCACCTGTGGCTGCTGGTTTCTTTATTTGCGGCTTGTCTGGATCCAGGAATGTTGGCGGCCCTATTTGGAAAAAATAATGGCGTTAAATCAATAGGACCCACAATTAATACTTTTCCACCACCTACCACACAAACATTACTTTGCCACAAGCCCGCTGTGCCATCAGACACACACTAGTTCCCCTTAATCACCATGCAGTGCCTCCTTATGATCACACTGTGCCCACCATGCTGCTTTTGCTCCCCCCCATCTCCTGGCCCCCTTTCATCACCCTGTGCCATGCTGACCTGGCCCCCCTTCACACTCTGCCATGTTGCTTTTGCCCCTCTTCACACTGTGCATGCTGCTTTGGCACTCTGCCATGGTAGTTCACATGCTCTTATGCCTCATCTCTCATGGCCTTATTGCACCTCTCTCTCATGCCCTTATTGACCCTCATCTTACATGCCCTTATTGCCCCTCATCTTACATGCCCTTATTGCACCTCTCTCATGCCCTTATTGACCCTATTCTTACATGCCCTTATTGCCCCTCATCTTACATGCACTTATTGACCCTCATCTTACATGCCCTTATTGCCCCTCTCTCATGCCCTTACAGCCCCTCATCTCTCATGTCCCTCTCCCCCAAAATGACAGGCTGCTCGCTGCTGCAACGCTGCGCGCTTTACTAACCTTATCATCAATGGCTCCTGCATTCTTCGTGTAGTTCCTCTGGGCGGCAGGACGTCTCCAACATGGGCGGGTCTTCTTCCAAGATGAGTCATGTGACTCATCTACCAATGACTGTCTGCATGGCGCATGTGCAGAGAGCCACAGTCGCGTCTGTGCTCTATGCACTGAAAAGACAGTGCAGTGCTGTCAGTGTCACCTGACCTGCCTGTCAACCGAAGAACGGACCCGGGCGGGGGCGTGGCTAACCAGCGTCGGGGCCTACCGGAGGATCACCCGGTTTCCCGGCAGGCCAGTCCGACGCTGTCCATACTCCTGAAAAGTTCCAAACTTGCAAACCATTCTTTTATGTTGGGGGAGAAGGAGACCGCCAATGTACCGAGATCACTGCTTTTAAGTAAAAAATTTTATTAAATCCAAATGGGTAACAGCAATCATGTAGGATTTAACAGGTAAAGAAGAAACAAATATCATCAGAATACATGTTAGAATTGCTATGCAAAGAATATATAGTGATACAAAAAAAACAATTGACCTGTATCAAGCAATATCAGTATTATTAGGAGAGTAGTAGAAGGGGTAGGGAGGGGGAGGGGGGTTTCATCTGCAGTTAACTTAGGAGAGGAAGATTCTCAGAGGTGAAAGAGATGCACATGAAACAGGGGCAGGCCGGTCCCATATTGGGCTACCTTGAGCTGGGTTACTGGACCACCTACATTTATTTTTTCTTGAAAATGTTCCTGATAGGCTGCTGAATCGAGTTGGATCCAGGCACCTCTCACTGGCAGCGTTGTGACGTCACTGAGAGGAGTCGAGAGAAGTGAAAGCAGCTATAAGAAGCAGGAAGCAGAGAAGCAAGAAAAGAAGAAGAGAAGGGAAGTTCAGTATGGGGGGGAGGAGAGTTGAAAACTCCTCTCCCCCCCCCATACTGGAGGGGGGAGGGGAGTTTGCAAAAAACAGAGGAGGGATGAGAGAGAAATCAGAAAAAAACAAGTGGGGGATAGAAAGCTACAAAAAACAAGGGTGGAAGCTACAAAAAACTGGGGGAGAGAAAGTTGCAAAAAACAAGGGGGTGGGGAGAAAGCTACAGAAAACAAGGGGGGAGAGAAATTACAAAAAACGAGGGTGTGCAGAGAGAGAGAAGGTTGCAAAAAACGAGTGGGGAGAGGGGAGCGAAAGCTGCAAAAAACGAGGGGAGTGGGAGAGAGAAAGCTGCAAATTTAACTGAATAGAATTGCCACAAAATGAAAAGGCTAAAGATAGGTAGGGAAAACCCACTCAAAAGAGAAGATGGAATATCGTAATACATGACCACTTAAGACATTCTTACAGTACATTGCTGGACTTGAACTCAGCATCATCGAAGACCTAAAGAAGAGAAAAGCACAAAGCCACAATTTGAAGAACCAACCATCAATAAACAATCAGTAAGACAAGTTCAGGTGGGAAAACTTTTTGCGTCAGGATGTTCATGTGTCCCGATTTCCTGGACAATTCTGTCGCCTCTTCATCAGCTTTTTGATGTTTTAAATGATTTGCCAGGCACCTTCTTCCTGAGGAGGCAAGAGAATGGGCCTGCCAGTCTGGCAAGTCCACACTCTATGTTAAGGGCAGAACAGAAACAGTCCAGGGGGTATATTTACTAAACTGCGGGTTTGAAAGAGTGCAGATGTTGCCTATAGCAACCAGATTCTAGCTGTCATTTTGTATAATGTACTAAATAAATGATAACTAGAATCTAATTGGTTGCTATAGGCAACATCTCCATTTTTTCAAACCCACAGTTTATTAAATATACCCTAGTCTGAAGGATCCTGCAGGGTGATCTTTTTACCATCGTGAGGAACCTGAAAATTAAACGGGAATACTTCATTATGTTTTTGTGACAAGTTTCTGTCAGCAGTCTGAGCATCCTACCTAGTTGGAAAGTTTAAAAGGAGAGGTCCTGGAAAATTTTGATTCTTTGACCATCTTCATCAATTCCATCTCGATTTATTTTTTTAAGAATCTCTTCTTTCTGAACCTAGTAGGGCAACTGGCAGATTATGTCTCTTTGTCGCTCTGTTGGGAATCTAGGAGGTCCTAGAGCTCTATGAGCTCTGTCAAATGTTATGAGCTCATTGGGGTCTTGTTCAAGCATATCATTAAAGATTTAAGTGAGAAAGTCAATCAGACCTTGCGTTGGGATGTCCTCTGGTATGCCTCTGATGAGCAAGTTATTCGTGCGGCCTCTAATGTCTAAGTCGTCAATTCTGTTTTGTAGCAGCTTCAACTCTTTTGCTTGGTGTATCAGAGTTTTGCAAGAGTTGATGACGCTCTTCAGAGGCCTTCTTATTTTCTTCCAAGACCGTTAGTCTGGAGGCAAAATTGGCAAAGTCAGCTTGTCTGGCAACTTCTTTGCGCATGATCCCTTTCAGCTTAACCTTTAGCATTTCGAAATCATGCTTGGTTGGCAGTTTCTGTTTGGTTGGAAAAGACTTAAGAAGCTGCAAGACTGTGCCAAAGTCCTGAGACTCTTGATTAATGGGATTAGACTCTTTCCAATGGAAGAATATTTAGTAGCTTCTTCTAATTCTACTAGCGTGAAAGAGAAATCTAGTGCTAAACAAGCCTCTTGAGAAATGTTAGGGAACTGAATATGTTCTGGGTATTTGGCTATTTCTCTCTCTCTGGAAAGTAAATAGCCTTGTGAGGCCAGAGAACGCAAAATTATATAAGCGCGAGTAATAAGCCTGAATGCCCCTGCTATTTCATTGTCAGTATGTTTCACTCTACCTCTTCTGTCCTTAATAGACTGGATATAGCTAAGGGATTGCTGGGACCTAAGAGCCTTAGCTAGGAGTCGCTATGAGACGTTGTCAGTCAAGAGTTATTAAGAGCAGTCCTCGTGGACTGTAGTTACACTACAACCTCTGGAGGTAGATAATTTTTGTGCTTGGTGTCTTTCATTGACAGAAACAAAGCATCCATAGCTGCTGCCATATGTTTCTTCAGAAATCAACCCCAGATGAATAAATTTTCCCTCCCAAACTTCTAGGTCTACTGTCTGGGCCTGGGGGAGTTGAAGAGTGTACCACGATACTTCCCGATATATCTGGATCTTATGGGCAATAAATTCAATTTCTTTGAGACCTCCGGCTTTCCTGAGAATGGCCTCCTTGACCATGAAATAATGAAGCCTGCAAATGATATCACGTGGCATTTCAGATTGCAGGCCCCATGGGTGACCGGCTCTGTGGGCCCTATCAAAATCTAATTGGCCATTGAGGACAGCATTGAAGATTTTGTTAAAAATCTTTGTGAGTGCGTCAACAATTTCTTGGGGAGGGACAGCTTTCGGTATACCTCTCAAAGATTATTTCAACAACCCCTGTTGTTCAGATCATCCAATATTTTTAAGGGTCTCAGAGAGCTCTTTTGCTTGTTGATCAACCAATTCTTGGAGTTTGTCCAGACGGGAGTCTGACTTTTTTGCTGTCCTCCAGAGACATCACTGAATCTGAGATCTGTGTAAGGTACAATTGCACTATTGCTACCTGTGATTGGAGAGTTGAAAGCTTGAAAGACCTGTTTGGTTGGAAGCGTTTTTAAGTGGAAAAATTTCTCATTTTATTTTTCATATATTGCCCCGTTCTCCCTGACACTACACTCAGGCAGTAGCCAAATTAGATATTTCTTCAGTCATTGCTTGTGAGAGCAGTTGAGAAGTAGAAAAGGTGGTAATAGTGGGCAAGTTGGCAAACAATTGTTGGAATGCTGCTTGTGTCATTGACTATCTTGACTTTATTTTCCCTTCTTGTCCTTCTCCATTTAAAACCACTTAACAGCTGGTTATATACTCAAGAATTTCAGATGTTCCTGCATAATGAGGCCAGCTCCAAGTTGCTTATTGGCCTGGCTGCAGATCGAACTGAGGAATTATGTTAATATAGGTGGATCCTGCAGTATTGAAGACAACCGCAGGGTGGCAGAAGATGACTGATTAATTGTTGGGGGATAGAAGGTATAACTGGAGTGTGGTAAATTAAGTTAATTGTGCACCATTAAATTTAGGTAGTACAGTGGGTTAGTACCCACCTAAAGAGCAAGCACCTGTTTAAGCCAAATAGGGTGTGAGAAACTAATGTCCACCCTGGAAAGTCTATTGCAGGAATAGGCCACATTCTTCCCTGGGGTGCCCACAGGTAGGATGTGCTGATGCTAAGGCAGTGTGGTGAAGGTGTAGCATGGAATGGAGACACAGCCAGCCTAGATCAGAACCACACTGCCTTGCCGTACAGGTTCAGGTATGCAGATCAGTGGGATCCAGAATGCACCTACCTTAGCAGTGGAAAGGCAGGGGTCCGCAACAACGGAAAGAGTCTCGCATATCATTGCCCAGCGGGGGAAGGCCGTCACTGGAGGTGTCGATTGGCGGCCACAGTCCTCACTAGATGGAACAGACCTGTCTAAACTGGGATGGTCCTCAAACAATGGGCAATATACTAGGACAAACAAAGTTCTTGCTTGAACTAGGATAAGGCACAAGAAGACTCCAGTATTATGTTATTTCTCCTTTCTCTGCAGAGCCCTAATGAAATGCAACCGTTAACTATGAATGCCAGGCAAAACACCTCCATGTAAAATGTTAAGCAGCCATATAGCACAAGATAGGAACACTGCAGTTGCATGGGAGAGATGTTGTCACATGAACAATGGTATAGGCTAGTCTGCAATTATAACTTTAGCCACTAGGTGGCAGTAAAAAGCTTACCAGATTATGTCACTCACCAGTTGATTGTAGGAAATAAGTGCAAAATAAAATGAAGGGCAGACAGGGTCCACACTAAAGGCTCAGCTAAGAGCACAAAAAAAAGATCATTGTGGCAGTGTGTACAAACATATCAGGGACACTTGCTTGAAGGTGCACAAACTAACTGACTATTATTATGCATATGCCCAATATTGAATGTATGAAGCCTGCTCAGGCAAATGGTGGGTAAGTGAGAGCTTAATATACAGTATTAATGGAAGCTTTGGAGAGTTCACGTATTGCAGACAGCCTCAGTCACCACCAGAAGTGTAGTCAATTGCAGAGGGTAAAGGTTGGACAACCATTCCTCTTACCTGATGGACTCCATGTCCAGTCCGAGTGAAGCGCCCTCTCCTATCCCCCTCTCCTATCAAATTAATGCCCAGGTTCTGATGCCCCAGCCTATCAGAACCTGGGAGCAGCATCATAGTGGAAAAGGGACCTGGACAGTCGGGGGACAGGGGGTCAGTCAAGCCTTCTGTCCAGGCCCCTCACAGCTGTACCGGCCGTACCCACTTGATGGCGGCCCTGCTGCTGTTATCCTATGCAGCGCAGAGTTGCGTCTGCTGAAACTGCTGGAGCTCATAATGACCCTGGCTCATGTACAGATCATGCGTAAAACTCGATGCCCCAGGTCACAGTATACGGAGAGGTGTTGGCTATGCAATGGCAATAGCGAGTATAGCATTGTGACACCAACCTGTGTGATAACAGATTGACCAGGTTCAGGAGCCACAGTACTTTAGCTGATGGTGGAGGACAGAGCCCTAAAACTCAGAGGAACATGAGATGGGCAGGATGACTCTGTGAGGCGGAGGTCAGCGACTGAACAGTTCAATGAGCCAGCAGGGTAGTACAGCAGGTATGGCAAGGCTTTAAAGGTTGGGTGGTATTTTGGTTACTATATCACGGTCTGCTAGTGGGGCGACAAGAAAGGACACAGATAGAGGATCAGTTTAATGGCAGAGCAGATGATGCCAGGTGGTTTTCGAGCCAAGCTGGAGCTCCGCAGGGGAGCTTAGGCACTGATATCTGGAGAGGCTTCCCAGCAATCAATAGCTCCCTTGATTGAAAGCTCTTCTGCTCCTAATGTTGAATGCAGTGGTAGTTTTTATTGCAGCGGCCGTCTGCAGCATATGTTCGGAGATCTCATGTGGCCATCTTAGTTGCCAAACCCCATCCCCCCCTCAATCTTATTGCATAATTGCAAGCTCATTGGATCTAGGACAGCAGTCTAAATCCAAAATTTAACAGTGGTAGTATGGAAAATGTAAATGAATGAAGCTGATCATTTTATCGTCAAAGTAATAGAAGGGGCAGCACAGTAGCTTAGTGGTTAACACTTCTGCCTCACAGCACTGGGGTCATGAGTTTAATTCCCAAACATGGCCTTATCTGTGTCGAGTTTATATGTTCTCCCCGTGTCTGCGTGGGTTTCCTCCCACAATCCCAAAACATACTAGTAGGTTAATTGGCTTGTATCAAATTGACCCTAGTCTGTCTGTGTGTGGTGTTTTTTTTTTTTTGTGTATGTTAGAGAATTTAGACTGTAAGCTCCAATGGGGCAGGGACTAATGTGAGTGAGTTCTCTCTACAGCGCTGCAGAATCAGTGCTATATAAATGATGAAGTGGCAGTAGGTCATACCACCATATACAGGCCCATTTCGACTACTGATTGTGAGCAATTTTGCATCCATTGCATCTGATCGGAATAATTAACTATTTTGGTCAAAATGTGCATGTTTGAGCTGCAAACAGTGAACTAAACTAGACACTTACTGTGTAGTAATTTTATGTGATTAACTGCAACACTATTACACCAGTCAATAAATAGTACATATATTTCCTAAGGTTGCATTTTGTTTGTTTGTGTTGGAAAGCAGGCAACGTACATTCTAAATTCATATTAAAATAATTCTTCCTTCTGCAAAAAAACAAAAACAAATGTGTGGCATGACACTACATACTTTTATCTGCCTTGCTGGATACTGCTATATTAGTAACAGCTGGCCAGGAAGTAGAAGACAACTTTCTTTAGGCAGCATTAGATACAGATCAACTAAGCATTCCAGCAATTTGATGCAAAAATTAGTTGTCTTGGTTGTGGGGGTGGGTGGAGGGTAATTTGTGATATCTACCCAAGACAGGAACTCCTGTGTAAAATAAAAGAGGACATGGCTCTATCCCAGTTACAATTTCCTTCTATCTTGGCAGGTGACGGCAGCAGATCATCCAGGCTGCATTTCAGATACTGATCATCACAGGACAAATAGGATGGTCAGGAAACAGCTTTATATAATGTGTAAACATCCAGCGACAAGGAGTATAAATATATGTATAAATATATATATAATTAATAAACCATGAGGCAAAAGAGATCATGTGCCAGTGACAGCATGCTGATTGCTCTTGCACTTACAGAAACATAGGCCCAGTTAAAAATACTTGGCAAAAGGTGCTATGTGTAAGGAACAATCCTGCAGAAACTGTAATGGTAATAATACTGCCCTACAAGTCAGTTGAAAAGAAAATTAGGGCTCCAAGTAAGATTAATAGAGGAAGATGGGGGAGGGTGGCTGTGTGATCTTAGCAACTGCACAATAGTATAACAGAGTTATGAAACAAAAAAGCAGACAATCCAAAAGGTGTGGTGTAAGAAACAGTTTATCTGAATGTTTTCATTTCTGGGTGTAGGCAACCTGGTTCAGTTGAAGCTGATGGTAAATGCTGCAAACTACGCTCTTGCTCTACTTGATAGCAGTAACTTATTAGGGCATATCACTATAAAGAAGTGATTGTTTATATTTCTATGATTTAGACAAATGCATTTAAACATTAAGATATACCATTTTACCCCAGTTTGCTCACCAACTCCAACAATAAAATGAATGCTGATGTTGTTGCAGCTATTGCCGTCTTTATAACTGAACCAAGTTTACATAGACTATTTTCCTTAATGCAGATAGCTGTAGAATTCTCCATTTAAATATAAAAACAGAAGTTTGTTTTATGTTACACTTTACAATAATCTTTTCAGATTTTAGCATTTTGTATTTGTGGTGGGTGTCATTGCCTGCTTGATAGAATTTCACTATTTGCTCATAATTGATAGCAATAGGACAAATAAGCACAAAATGGATTTCTGGAAGGTTTCAGGAGTGGAAGTTCACATATTTTTTAGATTGCACCTCAAAAGAAAAAGATGTGTACTTTAATAATAAAAAAAAACACACGCTTTTTTTTGTGAATTATTTTCTAGCTAAAAATGATTTCAGGAGTTATTGTGTTTAATTGCACCACAAACAAATCCATTTACAGCTATTTCTAATATTTACAGTGAAATGTATATATCTAAAGTGGAACAGAAACATTTTATTATAAATACTATTTATTAAATAATTTCTTACAGTTTACTTTTATTTACAGATCTATTCCTGTACGTAAGTGACACATCATACATGAAATGCAAACATTTGCATTTAGAAATAAGCCATGGTATAGATAATAAAAAAACAAAACAAGTATACAAGTACTTGGTTCATGTACTCTTGCCAGCATTGTCTACTTTATATAGTCTCATATTGTGACGCATTTTCAGACTGGAAGTTAGACAGCATCACATACCTGAATTACACAATTGCTGCTAGATTTGCTCTGACAATTATATTTTTACCCATAAGAGAAGCTAGATGTGAACCCAGATTTCAACCACAGCCATTTTTTTAAAAAAACCCAAAAAGACCACTGTGCACTTTATAGGGGAAAGCTGGCACAACTTTAAAACACACCAATACATTCACTCATGTACACCTATTTTTTTTCTTTTTACATTAAAATTGTCATTCAGCAGACTTGCAGAAAGAATGAGCACATACTCACACTAATGCATATTTAGTATGTATACAGTGACATACCAATAAAGCAGTATTGTGGTAGCCAATTATCCCTTTTTCTCAATAGCTTTACACGCTCAACATTCATTTAAAACAATCACTAGACAGGATTCAGTAAGATAAGTTATGTACATGTCTCACAGAACTGATCACTAGTATCAGCTTTGATCAGATTACCATTTTCACTTTAGTAAGTGCATGGGTTTTTCCCACCTCTTAAAAATAGATTTGTTGTGCGCAGACAGCTTTAAAACAAAACAAGACTAGGCCGATATGTTAAATTGCAGAACTTCAAATGAGTGGCATTGCAAAAATAAGCATTTATAGTACAGTATTGCTTGTATAAATAAAGATGGAAAGCTATTAATGTTACCAGTCTTTGGTGTTTATGGCGAGAGAAATAAAGAACCACACTAATCGTAATTCTAAACTGATTATTTGTGTGGAGATATAAAAGCAGCATGAACAGAGGGGTTTATCCAGACAGACTGTGCATTACTTCTAAACTATAGCAAGATGCAGTTTTCAAACCCCAGTATTACAATACAAAAATAAGGGACTAATGATTTGCAATATTTATCAGTCTGATTATACACAGTTAAAAGGAGAATTAAAGTTTAAAAAGTGAATTGATGTATAATAAAGCTGCAATCCCAAAGACTTGGTTTTTTTTTTTTTTAACAGCAAGTTTCCAAAGCTCCTCTGCTCACTACATATGCTATGTGACAGTGGTTGCCATGGTAGTCTTAAGACACTTGCAAACAGTATATCAATAGCAGCCTAAAGGAGAAAAAAAAACCCAACCATGTGTTTTCATATAGGAAACCAGTTATATTAAAACAAAAATCTAGGTATTTCAGCTTTAAATAATAATCTGTGTCATTAAACATTACAATTCCAACTGTCTAATATAGAGTATGAGTATTACATGTGAAAAAGTGTGTATGGCCAGTGACTGAAGTACAGTATAGTGAGTAAAGCTATATCCCTGACAGCAGAAGGATCACTCTCTGCACTTTTTTCCAATAATGTGTCATCTGACACAAGCAGACCAAGACTGTATAGAATACATACTAAAGACTGCTGGATAGGTCATAAAACAGAAGTACCAGTTGCCTAAACATGGACATCCAGAAGTGGAAGAGTTATATTTACCATCATGGTGGGTGGTTCTGTAATATTAAAATCACTGCATTAAACATTTGGTTTCCAACAACAATCACCACCTCCTCCGACATACAGTTTTAGCTTTAGTTCTCCTTAAAAACAAGCACACGTGATATTGTCAGCACATGCTTCAATGTATAATGAATGTATAATGTATAATATATAAAGTCCAGAGACTTGGAGGAACAAATAAAGAAACAAAGAAGCAGTTGGGGTTTTTGGTTTTGTTTTGTTTTTTTTAAAGTCAAAAGAATTTACTGTTTACACTACCACCTACTGACATTGTTTTTACCAACGTCCTCATTCACATACAAGGAGACCCAAGGGCTACTATATACAGCTGTTTTTCCAGGTGCACCTCAGTTCCTCTCACCTTGCCTAGTGTGTGAATGTGCGTGTCCAATTACACCACACAAGAAAGCTCCACCCCCCTCCCTTTGTACACAGGTTAACAGCATGGATTTGTCAGTTCTGTGTTGGAAATCAGCTGCATGTAGGTGGTAATGTAGCTCAGTAACTTGTGCAACAGTGTGGTGAACACCAATGACAAAAACCAAGAGGCTCAAAATGTAAATAAGTCAACGGTGGTGGAATTCAAATTATGCTGGAAAGAGTTAGACAATACAACTCCTACTGCAGTCACATATATAAATAGATATTGGATATGGAAAGCTAGGTCAGTAGTTGTTCATGAGAATCTATTGCGTATTTTTTCTGAAAGGGTCTTTGCTCAGTGAATAGAGAAAATCAGAAAGAAACAACGTTACCCTAAATGTTCACTTGAAACGGGTCTGTTAATGGGCTCCTGTGACATTTCCAATGTTCAATACTTTAAGATGCTTAAGGGAAGATTTATTATAGTAAAAACAAAAGAAAAAACAAAAACAGAAAACAGAAAAAAGATTTTCCTTCTTTGAAATAAGCAGCAAGTAATGCTAAGTTGGACTATAAAAATCAATCTTCGATAAGTCATTGAAAAAAAAATAAATTAACATTAGACAAATCTTTAGCCATATTTACAAGGAATGAGAAGAAATTTAACAGAAGCAATTTGGTGAAAGATATTCCATTAACTTTGCATCACTATAATTTTGATGTCAAAAGTGGTGTTAAATATATGTGAATTAGACAGTAAAAATAAAGAATCCACCAACGAAAGACATTTTTGAATGGAAAGCCTTTTTCGATTACTTTTGTGATCGTTTTATTTGACGGTCTTTATTTCCTGCACCCCAATAGAACCTACATAATGAATTATTATGAACAAAAAAAAAAAAAAAAAAGGCTGTACTACCACTACACTGATCTTTAGACTGAATTTATCAAAAACCATCAAGTTATACATTAAATGTGTCAGCCCTAAGAATTGTCTAATAAAGACAGTTTGCATTCCACCACCATATTATTAACTCAAGTCTCTTGTTTACCAATTTTGGTATATCTAGCCTAGAATTTGTAAAACAGTAAAGCATTGAACTACTTTAGATGTCTGAATATTTGTCCCCAATATATCATTTAAAGGGGGGTATTCAATTGTTAGCGTTAACGCTCTCAAACGAGCACTCAAAAAATCTTGGCGTTAATACGGTAATCACTCGCGGAATTTCAGCTCGCCGCTCCCTGAAATTCCGAGAGTAAACTACCGTATTAACGCTTTTCGCGCGCAATATTACCGTATAAACGGTAATATTTTGAGCGTTCGTTTTTTAGCGTTAACGCTAACAATTGACTAACCCCCAAAGTTATATAAAACTCATATTACATCTTGACCTCACAGTAGTCAAGGATTGAATACATGAACTAATCACAACAAAGCCAAAATCGTATTGGACTTATGACATTTCAAGCTAAAATTTCTCGACCAATTAACAAAAGTGTTGATTTTTTTGAAGAGATGCAATTATCCCTAGAATGGTTTACAGTTGGGAAATAAGAACACACATATGGAAAGGAAACCAGATTTTGTGAGAAGGAAATAATGCAATTGAGAACTATAAGGCTAGTTGCAAAAAATGTAAAAATTGCCACATTGTATATCTATGTTTTTTGTGAATTCATATGCTGGTTTTCCTGCTTTGTCAAGTTTTGGGCAGTTAAGGCAATATCAGAAGTCAATCAAGGTGACCTCACATAGACGACATACCAAATTAGAGAGAACACATTTCTTGACTGCTTACACATGAATAACACATCATTGAGAATAAAATGCCTGTTACAAGCATGATGTACTATTGTTATGACATGTACATGGTACATGTTAAAATATTTAAATAAAAGCTCGACATAGGAACACAAATATACAGTACAATTTCACAAAAAATGCAGAAGAAAAAAAAAAAAGAAGTACAATCTGAGGTAACATTAAACACACCACACAGATAAAATACAATGAAATCTGTGTCAATATACTTTTGAGAAGCAATTTTTAAATCAAAAAAGCCATTAACAGAATGATTTAGAACACTATCCCAAAAATATTAGTGACTTATACAATTTCACTGCATTGTCACGTTACCCGAAATATACATTATATACATACCTGTATATAACACATATATAAACATGGCTTTAAGTTATCCTTAGAAATAACACATAATAAACACTGGAAGGAACTTCATGTCCTAAACTTGTATTATACAGCAGTTCATTATATAAAAGGCTTCTAGTTGAGGTTATTTACAACAGGTGTCAAATTAAAGATTTGCTAGTCCTGAAACTGTCTAAATATCAAATATGTAATATTTTACTAATCAGAATGTTAAAGGTTTAAAGGTGCGCTTTCTTGGGAAAAAATTAGATTGCCAGTAATCAAAAACTGAATACATCATTTTGTATAAAAGCATGGGATGTAGCTTAACAGCAAATTACAATATTGCTAATGAAAAACAATGTTTTTGACTGAAACCAACTTGTTTATAGGATGCTCTTGGAACCAAATTAAGTCAATTTTTTTTACTGGAAGGTGTACCTCAACAATTACACAGTAGTGGTTTCTACAATGTCCTCAGTTCTTCTTTCATAACAGGCCAATGAAATCTATTGAAAATAAATTGCAGTCCTGCCAGCAGGATACAGTGCAACATACAAGTCCAAGGGCTGTAAAGGAATAAAAAAAAACCAAAAAAATAAAAACCCAAAAACTACATTTGTAGCAGATGTTTCAGGAATTTCAGTCTGTATATTCAGCTACAATTGAAAGAAGAACAGTGATGTCATCTGGTTTTCCACCTAAAGAAAAAGAAAAAATATGTATAACTTGTGAACTGCAACAATATATTGCCATCTTGGGTTATAAGTCTTCATATCTCCAACCTAAAAGTCTTGTTTGTATATAGGGTCACAATATAGTGGCCTCCACCAAGCGCATTAATAACGGGCCATTCAAGCAAAATCACAGGTTTTTGCCACAATTAAACTCCATATGTAATCATTCAAATATCGATAGTTAAAATATTGCCTCTCCCATACTGTAAGCTACTGTCCCTTATTGCTGCTGAAAGCCCCCCTCCCTACAACAACCTTTATTAACCTTATCAATGCCTCATGTACCTAGAAAATGCCTCCTTCATTAATGAACCCTACTCTCAAATATCTGACAACTTTGTGTAACATTTACATATTTAGTGGCTCTAAAAATTATTCATGTCATTTAGCATATTTTAAATTAAATTTTCTGACATAATGAAATGCATTTATTCAGTAATTGCCACTGATTAAAACACATTTTCTAATGTCAAATAAGAAAAAGCTCTACAGGTTTTAACTATAAAACACATTCATAAAATACATTCATAATAAATATGCCTGTGTGTAAAACTTCATCGTGAAGATCAAAGAACATTGAAAGCAAATTAGAAAAAAGGTTATTAAACATAATTCAATCACCATTTATTTAAATTGCGCCACTAATTCCACACGCTGTACAGAGAATGCATTCACATTAGCCCCTGCCCCAATAGAGCTTACAGTCTAAATTCCCTAGCACGCACACAGAAAGACTAGGGTCAATGTGATAGCAGAGAATAAACCCATTAGTATGTTTTTGGATTGTGGGAGGAAACCGGAGCGCTCAGAGGAAACCCACGCAAACATGGGCAGAACATACAACTCTACACAGAATGGGAATAAAACTCATGATCCCAGTGCTGAAAGGCAAAAGTGCTAACCATTAAGCCAACATGCTGCCCAATTAAGTCAAAGGGGGGGGGGAAATACGATGTCAAGATCATGATAAATAAATGTAGAGAATGTGGAACAGTAAGTTTGTCTATAACAGGCCCAACTCCATAACAGGGCGTGCATGCAAGATGAGCTTTTGTTAGAAAGGACACTAATAGACCTCTGTCATGGAAAACAGTAACTGTCAGAATTGGAAGAGATCGGAAACACAATGCATTGAACAATAGCCTGGGCACTCTGATAGAAAAACACCCAAAAACAAACAATTGTTGAATAAACCACAACCAAAGTCTTGTCTAGAGTTTGCCAGAAAGCACGTGGGAGACTTGCATACAAAGTAGAGAAAGATTCTGTGATCTGAAGAACCTTTGGCCTCAAAGCTAGGTGTTTGTTTGGAACGAGCCTGATACTGCACATCATAAGAACACTATTCATATCCTGAAGGACGGTACTTGGAGCGTAAAATTAAGGAGATGCTTTTCTGCCTCTAGGAATGCAAGACCTGTCAAGATGGAAGTTGCAAGATAGACAATGTTGTAAAACATTGTGCAGTCTGTATGAGATCTAGAATGTGGGAGAAGATTTAGTGCCAGCAGGACAATGACCAAGAGCATATCGCAAATGCAACCTTGGACTGGCTATAAAAATAAAAAAACAAAATCAGCATGTCCTGGAGTGGTCCAGTCAAAAAAAACAGACTTCAATCCCATGGAGTAGATATTGTTAAAGGATTTAAAAATGGCTGTTCAGCAATAGTTTCCTAGTTAACCTCATGGACCTTGAGCAATACTGCAAAGAAAAATGGCAAAGTTGGTAGAAATGTACCCAAAAGCACACAGCTGTAACTGCAGCTAAACAAGTGCTTCTACCAATTATTAAAACAAAGGGTGGTAAATACCTAGTAATTAAAGCAAAACAAAAATAGGTTTTATTTACATTAGATAATTTTGTGTTGATCAGCGGTAAAAGTTCCTGAATAAATCAATTTTGATCACAAAATTAAACAAAAAAACCAAGAGGGAAGAATACTTCTTATAGCCACTTTGTATTTGCAGATGTTATAAATAGCCAAAATATATGTTTGAGTTATTAAAATGCTACCTTAAAATTTTGTCAATATCAAAACATGTGCAACTATTGCAGTTTAGGTCAACAAACAAACCATGTTTACACACAGTACGTTGTAGGTTTTCTGTCAGATTACAGCTTACAATTTTCTCCAGCACCAGGTATCCAATATTCAAAGTAGGGCTGCAAATCTGCAGACTTACCTCTGACATTCAGTCCATAGTCACATGCAAACTGTGCAAATGGTGACATGTAATTGGGATCGTAGGCTAGATCATGAGCTTGCTCCGCAATGCTACGCGCTGTTTGCTGTATACTTTCATAATTTGCATTCTGGAAAGAAGCATAAAATACATTTGACTACACAGCCAACAATAAGTCACAAAATGAAAGTGCCACTAAAGCTAATATATAATGGTGGCCTTAAACGCTGAAATGTTGGCCCCGAATTTAGACAATTAACAGAGTTTGTTAGGGAGTTTGACTGGGGCGGTACATCTGTCAAACTGTAATGCTGGTGTCCTAAGGTGAGCTCAGAAAGCTCACGTCTCCAAATTGAACATTAATCCCGTTGCCCAGCCCACTCTTTAAGCAGCAGATTTTGCCATAGTGTGGATAGTTTAAAGTTCCCTAATGTAAAAGTCACCAATATAAAATAAATGTTTAAAAGAAACAAAAGAATAATGTGCATTTGTCCTCATAGAATGACAGAACCCAATATAGTTTACATTTATCTGTATAGCAAATGTAAAAATAATGTTAACTACAGTTCCATATTAGCCATTTTTAACTCATTGTGGCCAAAAAATTGGATTAATGGGAAATGACGAAGTCTATTTGTATACGATTTCAGCTTTATCTCAAACATCTTCTGTTCTGACATGCTTCAGAAAATGTTAAAAATATATTCGGCAACATTAATAGCAGGTATTTAACATAAACTAGCTTTTGTTTCTGCTTAGAGAGCCACTAAAGCTAAAATACGTTATCAGAGTGCAATGGATAGTAAAATATTGTAACTACTTAAAACACTACTTTAAAAAAGGAAAACCACCACCTTTAACCATTTGCAAATTACATCAATATAACATCATGAATTAACTACAATACTTTCATTTGTAGCTATGGTGTGTAAAGGATCACAGCAGCAAAGGCAAGTATCCACAGACATGAAGGACTTCACTTGTTTTGCAGTGTATGTTATAGTCTGCTGTCATGAGTAGCAGGCAGCAATATTGAAAAAACCCAAAACAAAAACACACTAGTATGTATTCCTATACAGATTTATAATACCAAAGAGTTAAATTGTTTTGCATACCTTTAACTTTTTTAATTCCTGAAGTATCATATAATCAGGCATGTTGTCGAAAAGCCCATCAGTTGCTGTAAGAATAATGTCACCTAGCTGAACATCAAATGAACTACTGTCTGCAGCATCAGGACTGCAAAGAGAACCAGACAGAAAATAAATGCACTTCAACACATCTGTTCAGAAATAAGAACACACATATTCAAATATGCATATTATATAAAGCTTTCCCCAGATCCTACTCCTCCCCAACAGCCCATCTCGAGACAGGGTAGAGGTTAGTAAGCTGCACTTTACAATTGCTTTATTTGAAAGGGAGAATGCACAGATTTTCTTCTTTTTTTTATTTTTTTTAAATATCAGTGTTCTAGAACATTTTCATATCAAGGTCCAGTTCAGTGGTCAGACTGTGCTGCTGCATGTACATTTTACGACATCTGAGGGAGGGGGGAGACAAACCATTCATGTGTCCTATGAACAGCCTGGCTTCTGAACACTCCCATCTAAAAGTGTTTGTTGCCAAGTGTAGTGTTGCTTTCCCTCGCAAGAACACAGTGTGCTGCTGGAAATTTTTTCACACTGATGTGAGAGCAACATGAGACCACTTTGATCACATGCCTACAGCTCTGCACTAAGGAAATGAGAAGTCAGAGCCAAATGCTATATTACAGCATCATTACCACACACCTTCATATTCCCCCAGTAACTCACATTAACCCATATTTGTGTCATTATCCTGGATATAGTACAAACACTAAACTGCTTAATTGCCAGGCATCAGGACATAAACCTATAAAATAGCCTAATATAATAGTAATAATCTATGTAGCACTATTTTCCAGATTCCAACCCCATCTCTTTTAAATCTTTGCAGTGACTTTTGTTATCCAACTTTTCGTAAAACAGCCTAAAAAAATATAGCACTATATCTTTACAGCAAAGCCCAGTTTGTGCCCACCATTCATCCGATACACCCACCTGTCACTAAGCACCACTCCTTCAGCTTCAGGGGGCGCTATTGACAACTGGAATGGAGTGTTGAAGTAATGCTGCTGTTCATCTGACCGATGCACAACTTCTCCTGCTCTTACTACCAGAAAACCAGAATCTCCTAAATTTGCTGTGTGTAAACGATGACTCGTTCTATCCAGAACGACCAAGCAGGCAGTGCTGCTTCCTTAAAAACAAAATTAAAGTGGTGTTAATGCACACAGTCTATAAATACATGATGATGAATAAAAAAGGTCTGAAAGTTCTACTTTCAAAACAATTTTAAGCCAAAGCATCTCAATTTAGGTTAAGGTTACTAAACAGTATTGTGATATTGTTAATACCTACAAACTATATCAGAACAATACAGGTCACAGTAAAATGGATTTACAATGCCATTGGAAGATAACCAATATGCAGAACAGAGCTGGAATTGTTACTTTAAATGGAATGTACATGCAAGACTAAAACTTTGGCTAAAACGCCAATTTCATGTGCGTATCTTCACGTGTGTCCATAACCAAAAGCAAGAGAACTGCATTAAAAACAAGCCATTTACCATTAATCCCCATTATTTGGTACTATAAGCATAGGTAAGCACATGGGGGCTAGAAACTGAACATTTAGCATCTCCCTTTTAGAATAAGGCAATGACCATTCTTTTTGCAAGGTTTATATCTGGGAGTCAACGCAACTCTGAGGAAGTCTTAATGTATAGAGCAATATTTCACTGTTCAGGCAACATAGTTGGCACTTATCAGGAGCATGGACTGAAAAAGGGACAGGAACAATATAAACATGGATTCACTGAAGTTCATAATGGAAAAGCAGCAGCTAAGTAGGGGCGTAAACAAGGCCAGATGGTAAATACCTAGGACTAGTGTCTGCCCATGCATGTTATGAGGAAGGGGGGAAAAGGAACAGAATAGGGGAGTTTACAGGATTTTAAGTTTCTGCTAATGCTTTACATCAGGGCAGTCGAACAGTTCACCAATTACTATCATTTGGGACTATGTTGAGGTTCTTTGTTTGTTTTAGGGAGATCAGTTTTGGGCCATATGTAAATGCACTTAGATGAACTTCCTTCTTGAGCTGCCAAGTTTTATTCTAAAAAAGGAAATGGTTTTCTTATAGATCAATATTAAAAGCTCTGTGCAGCAGCTATGTGAACTAACTGCAAACCTCTACACCAGACATGTCAAACTTACGGACCGCATGCGGGCCAAATGCATTTTTTTTTTTAAGGCCCAGCCAGGGATCAGAAACAAAACAAAAAACACTTATCCGACGCGTCGCCCACCTCCCCTCCTCCCTGAATGTTGAGCGTGACGTCATCACGCCCGACATTTGCAGTGAGGAGTGCACAGAGGAGCAAAGAGACGAGAAGAAAACAGAAGAAAAAGAAAAATAGAAGAGAAGAAAGAAAAAATAGAAAGCACGAGCAGCATGGAGGGCGCAGTGTAAAATGGGAGATAGGTGAACGGGAGCAAGAGCAGCATTAAGGGCGCAGTATCAAGCATTGGGAAGAAAACAAACTTTATTTTTTCTTAACAATAAACCTTACAAAATTGCATATGAGACTTTCATTTTCTTGTGGCGCACACAATCTTAGACTTAGCCCAAATGGTGTTTTGAGTTCGACATGCCTGCTTTACACAAACATTTACGTGGCACAATACATGCATTCATGTTCTAATCCAGGCATGTCCAACCTGCGGCCCTCCAGGTGTTGTGAAACTACAAGCCCAAGCATGCTTTGCCGGTAGACAACCAGTTGATAGCTGGAAAGGCATGCTGGGACTTGTAGTTTCACAAGACCTGGAGGGCCGCAGGTTGGACAGGCCTATTCTAATCCAATGTTAGCCCTCTTTGCTGGCAGATTAATGTGTTCCAACAATAGGACATGGAGACAGTGTATCCTGAAGAAACAAATGGAGTTTTAATCTGTGGAGGAAGTGGGCTGGTATACGGCGGTATACCGTACAACCACTTCTACTGCTTTGATCGTAAAACTATCAAATTCCATTCACTTACATTTTACATACTGCCACTTGTAAACTTCCACTTCAACCACTGGTTTTAATCATATCTGTGATTTTTATTTGGCAGCAGAGGAGGAGAATTTTGATAAAAATATAGCCTAATATAATGTGCTGAATAGTACAGTGTACCTTTCTTTAGAAGTGGATTATGTATTTAAAATGGGGTTCTCCCTCTGACCTGGAAACATACAGCGTAGTCATTATCAGCTTCATAATTTCTCTGTAAGGCGCCACAATGCTCCGCAGTGCTAGACAGTGCGGAAACAGGTCATACAAGATAGACAACATAATTGCAGACAGGAAAACAAAGGATAGGGCCCAGTCATTTTATTATATACACCTGCCTCTTCCATTTGATTCAATACATTATATGTGTGGACCGAATGGGGCAGGGCCATGACGACAACAATTCTATTAAAAACAAGTGGAAAGTCTAACGTTGAAATCAACGGTTTACGCGGGTGCTAAATTCAGATGGAAAATAGTTAAGACCAAAGATTGATTTATCTGCTCATATAGTTAACCACAGTAGTGGGCACCAAATGGGTTGGCATGAGAATCATGAACAGAAAGGGTCATAGATATCTTGGAACAGCACAATATTACAGCTTTATCAACACTACAAAAGTCTCTACTGCATGATTTCCAAAAGAACGTGGCCTTACATTTTGGCAGCACTTATTTATAAGGCATCACAAAAAAGAATTGCATCAACATAAATGGGATGTTCACAGCAATGAAATATGCAACCAGGGATAATGTGCTTACTAGTTTTACGCTATGAAAATGTTTTATATTGCATCACCTTTACACTTTATCTCTACATCAAATCAATACAAACAGAAGAATCCAACATACAATTGTACTGCAGTATTGTTTATTTATGATCCATTCTTGTCATCTATACAGTCAAAGTTATGGTGAATAAATAACTAAATGATTACAATACGCACTAATTTCTGGGAATTCAATAAAAATTTAAAAATCAAGAGACAAACCAAAGGAAAAACTATTAACAATCATATTAAAAAGCATGTGGAAATGTGTCTGGTCAACAAAAAGATTTTTAAACCTGCATGATTAATGAATTTTAACTAAAAAAAAAAAAAAAAAAAAACACCCATTTTACTACATCATGTCTCAGCACAACCATACATTGCAAAAGAAAAGCTGTTTTAGGAAAAACCTCTCTTTTTTCTGGAATTCTAGTCAAAACAAAAACAAAATCACATTAAAGTTCTAATAACAAATACAACAGTATTTGTAATATGCCCACAACTTACTGCAATGTACGATTTCACCAAAAGCATCACAAAACATTTACTAGTCCAATAAAAACTATTTCTATCAAGATCTATTCTGCCCCTTGCAAAGATTTAAAAAAACATAAAAACAAACAAACGCAATGTGCTTTCAGATAAACTTGGATCGTAATTACTGGCCTCAATTCTGTACTAAAAAAACTCATCCATCTCGTGTTCTGTGATTAAAATTAGCTCCTATACTTGGAAAGTCATAAAAATGGCTGAGAAGAACATGCTGCTCCTGTTTGACATTAACATTTAGATTAAGAAGAACATATGTTTCATCAAAAGACCAACAAGTGTCCTGCAGATTACCTGTTGTCAATAAGAAGGGCAAGCTGAAGGTTAACAGAGAAATTATTGTATAGATGGAGTGAACATCTAAACCTTAAAGAATAAAACAATATTAAAAGATACTTTGCTTCATAATGGATATATAGGTTGCTTTAAAACATTTTTATATACTGTGTGCAAAAGGGGGTAATTTATAACAGTCTGATAACCAGAACAGGACCCGCCCCCAGGGGAATGGTACAGACCGGGTTAAGGATCCTACTAATACCTTAAGGAAGGATTTTACTCACAGGTGCACGACATGGGTGTGACTGCCAAGGTGTTGTGTGTTAAGAATAAAAGGATTAGTGGGATATGGTGGGCGGGGCTTCTGATGCTGACAAGCAGCTGGACGATAGCTAGGGCTGGTGGGCTTAGCTAGTCAGGAAGCTGTGGAACATTTGCCAGTTCACAAGCTGCCCCCAGCTCCTTCCTGCTGTATTGTCAGATTTGCTATAGCTTGTAACACTTGTGTGAAATGCCTCCTGATAGGACCTGAACTGTATAGGATTGCCTTAGAAGCTTAGGTTATAAAAAATAATATCAGTTCTTCATGCTGATGAACAGAATAAAACCTTAAAATGCTTTAAAAAGGGCACTTATACAATATTGCAGTAGTGGATTAAAAGAGGGTTTCCATTGTAGGACTAGCTGAAGAGCACCCAAGCACATGTATAAAAACCACTGATCTGTAAAACAAGGGGTTGAAATAGATACATAATACTTTGGGGTAGAGTGCTATCTAAACTCCAAAAAAAAAAAAAAAAAGTTTGCATGTAACCATAACCATTTACTTACTAAATATGGTATAAGCATTATAGAAATATTGAATGAGAACTATTATAAGAAGCCACTGATCTTTCAGTATCAAAGACTACAATTGTCACTTATCTTTGGAGAGATGACATGTAATACTCCGGCTGCTTTGTAAATATTCCTACCTAGAGCTCATTCTACTTACCTAATAAAGGTACTTTGTTCTGAAGCAGCTCACAGTAACTTGAGGTGAGGATTCCAACAGGGTTGGTTGGCACAAACCGTCCTTCTTTCACCAAACGCTCACACGTGCGCATAAGAGTCTCTGAAAACTGAGAAGGGTCAACTCCATAGTCTCTCCATCCACCCACTCCATCTGCCACACCTAGAAGTAATAAAAAAAAAAATGCAGTGTAATTTCCATAGAATCAATGAAAATAAAGTGCACAGTTGCAAGCACATTTTACCTTCACTGTAAACCATGTTTATACAAGTATATATTTGTCATAACACAATCCAAGCACTTAAACATAAAAAGGAATTAAGTGGGATGGCAAAAAAATAATGATTCCCCCATGCATCTCCTGGTGAGAGCTTTATGCCTCAATTGTGTCTTTCACAACCATAAATGTAACAATCTTCCATTATATGCACTTGTACAGCAAAAGGAGGCTAAACCTGCCTTATATTACTACTGCATGATCCCAATAAGATTATAATATACCGTAGATCACACGGCACACTATATCTACCCACGATATACATGGGATGATTTAGCCCCCTTTAAGCGACACGTAATGGCAGTAAGCAGCATAGAGTAGTTCTGGGACTATATAAAATGATAACTCTGCAGACCAAGTTGTTTTATACAGGTCACAGAACGTCAAGGTGAAGTGGGTGCATTGTTCCTTACAATAACCAACTAGTAATTTTTATTTCATTTTTTTACAAACATTTTTTTTTAATAATCAATAATATTTTGGTATGCTTGTTTCTCTAGGACAGAAGAGAGACCTGTAAGCCAGTTACACAGCTGCACAGTTTGCTGCATGGAGGAGGGGCAGGGATGGAGCAGATGTGTTGTGAGCAGAGTAATGTCTGGATGATGAAATTAAAAGGGAGAAAGACAGCAAAGAAGCTGTAAGCATTGTTACAGCAATATGTAAATAAGATATTGATCTGTGACATTACTTTTCATCAAAACTAACAATGATCAGGATATTTTTAACAGCTACCGTACAAAAAGGTTGGCGCACCACCACCAGAACTCAAATACATGTCATCTACAGTACACCAAGCAGACTCCCACTGACAAACAAGGGTCATAGTTTCAACCTTAGAATTCCCATCATCAAATGATCCCCACAGGAACAAGCGTTTTCCAAGCACTCCATGCTCTGAGAGTGTACAATGGAAACTGTTCTGGAAGGCTACTCTGGTTTGGAAATGGCGACCGATTTAGTAACCATAGCATCTGGGTAACCAGAAGCAGTGCTCGCTCCACATCTAGCTTTGACAACTGTTTCCAGCATCTAGTCTGCCTCAGAATATGCAGTGCTTCTCAGTGACTGCAGCAAAAGTAGAATGTGCCTTAATGTGGCTTTAAAATAGGCAGCTTCCAGCAACGCAACAGTAAAATGGAAAGTAGTAATAAAATTTAAAAAAAAATAAAAATCTCAAATTGACCATTTTGAAACTCGTTTATATTACTCTCAAGAATAAAACTAATGATATATTGACAGAAGTTCCCACTTTCATTGCGACTATTAGCAAAATCAAACAAACACAGTGAAATTGATGCAAGTACTTATGAAACACCCATGCATCCCTTTCACATGTATGAGTAGGCGCTTGCTATGTTGAGATCAAAACAAATGAAAAACAATTATTTTACATTTAACAGTACATCAGCTTGAAAGGTTAAAGATATAAAACTGTGTACAAGTACGTGTTGAAACGAGAAGTGAAATAAAGATGCACTTTTATCCTAGTGTTTGGTTATATTTATACTAACTGCACACAGTGCCTTTCTGCACTCTTAGATCAAACAGCGTCTCAGCATCTACTGAATTATTAGTGTCTACGCAAATGGTTGTCCAAACCACCATAGAACCTAAAACACAAAAAAGTTTCCAAAATAGAGTTAGTCTTATACACCCATGCTGATTTATTCAGAGGTAAACATAAATCAGGAGAAAACACTTATCTAAAATGCTAGATGCTGGATAGGCATTAGGCAAAGTATTTCACGTGAGTTTGGAAGTTTTGCCCAGAATACATTCTCTGGGCTTGGGACACAGCTCTGCAACCTAGGAAGTATGTCTAGGTATGGTGCGAGACAGAAGTGGCCAACAGTCACACTCAGCAAGGGGGATTTATCAAAACAGCGTGTAGCTCCATGCTGCAGACCTGTGAGTGCAAATGCACAAAATAGCTAACTTTGATCTGCTCAACTTGGAATTTCTGCATTACTGCCAGTTTTCACACTTCATTTGAGGTTTGACAGGAAATAAACCTTACACATGATTTTAAATCCTATGTCCTGAGCTACTCATTCAGGTCTTGTACTCCATATTGTGACATGAATATCCAGACTGAAAACCACACATGGAAGTGGGAGACCTTGTCTGGCATTACCTTGGATGATGAACAGTGGTGGTTGTGGTTTGAAAACATGGAAGGATGCTAGGATGAAAGAGAAGTTACAGGAATGTATAAAGCTGATATATAGAAGCAGACAATGGCTTTCAAAGATTTAAATTATCTACTGAAACACATTACAGTTGGGACACTGATCTAGAGTGCTTAATACACCTGTTCTGGATTAAAAAAAAAATAGGTCAAAATAATGTTCTTGCTATTGACTTATGGCAAGATGTGTGGCCAGCCTTGTTTAACACACTTGGCAAGTTTGTCCAAACAACAAAATAAAACACGTATATGTGCAATTCAAAGAACCATCAGCCGGTTGAAAGTGTCCCGGTCAGATCAGCATTGATTAATATAGTGGCTTTTACAAATAAGGAAATAACAAAAACACTGTCCCCTTTGGTTAATGCAATGGGCTCTGGATTAGTCTATGTTGTTCTCTTGCTCTAAGGGGCTGATGGCAAGGCCTCTGATTGTATGTAATTATTTGTGTCCTGTATGGATAGGGGCACTTGCTCTAATACATGGGCATGAACGCTTCCAGCATTAATACCCCCAAGGTTGTTCAAACTACCCTCTTTATTCCCATACCTTTTTAAAAATGTAGGCAGATCTTGATGCCAAGTTGATTTGCGTATTGTTTGGCAATTATGATGGAATACAAAAACTGTACACTTTCCATTACTAACATTAGGTCCCCTGACCTACTTACGTTCTAAAATCATGCTTTTTAACATCATAAAAAGCATGTTAACAGGTATGGGGATGGATCCTATTGGTTCCACTAACCACATACCTACTTGACCTTGCAGATGGAAGCTGCAGTGCCTTTTGGATACTGCATGCACCACAATTTACTCATTCTGTGCCCTCCGCCGACTCTACGGCTTCCTGGTCGTATGTGCTTATCCTCAAATCTAACATGATCACTTGGGTAACTTAGCAGTGTCTTGCATATTTGTACACACTCTAGTGGTTACATAACTACTATATTGCATTTGTTTTCTATTGCGTTCTTGAGCAAAAAAAAAATAGATTGTTGAAAGAAAACAAAAACCCACAAAAATCTCTTTCTATAACAAAAGGACATCATTACAGCAAGCAATGTGAAACTGTCTTCCACTGGTCCACTTTGCCCTTCATGCGATCCTTTTAGACAATACAAGATTTTGCCTTGACCCAGCTACGAACTCTGTAATCTGCAAGCAACCTGCTGCCAGACTCCATACCGCTTGGATAGATTAATCAGATTCTGCCCAAAAATAGAGGTCAACATTTCAGCCACCTGCTCTTTTAAACACAGACTAGAAGCTATTTAAAATACAATTACAGGCTATAATGTAAAATGTACAGTAGGAAAAGCTGATTTTTATCATTGTCTGTACTTGACTAAACTTGCACCAACTATAAGACAATAAATGATGAACTGATCAACATTGTGTGACAATTTCTAACCGTGATACCATAACTGTCAAAAGCTGTATGTAGCAGAGTAACAATCTTAGAGAACAGTTATGGATAAAATAAGATCAGGTCATAAAGGTCAAATTAACAGTATTATAAAACGATTTTTATAGTATTTAGAGTAAGTTCTTACTATGCTATTTTGTGGGGGGAAAAAATTAGTGGTTTTCTCATTAAGAGACTGCATTTCGGTAACACTACATGTATATGCCCGCGCCAAATTATACATTTCAGCCTTTAGATGTCCTTACAAAACAAAAAGCTTCATACCAATTCTACACAAGTATAAAAATATTCTCCAATCTGCAGTAGGTTGTGTGCATTACACACATTCTATAGGGATAATATAGAACCTTTATATATGCTGAATGAGGGATTAGAGGTCACTGCAGATTATCATTGAGCAGTGTTTGGCTGTAATGACCTACACCATATTGTCTGTTTTAAGACAATCATGCAATTAATAAAAACATGAAATAAAGCTTCATGCTCGGTGTTATGCAACCTGGGATACATTCATTATTGGGCACCAAGTGCAATCTATGCCATAAAATGAGCACAAAAAAGTAAAATGTATGAATGCTTTTACAAGATAAAAGTTTTACTTTAAAAGAAAAAAAGGAAAAAAAAAAAGCAAATAATTTACCCCTATCCTGGAGAATATACTTTTTGAGTCACCATTTCACCCAATTTGTTGATATTTTATGGCAGCACAAACCTGTACTTTCACTCTAAACTTCAAGTGTGTGAACTACTCAAAAAAACTGCCATGAAATGAGGATTCCCAGAAGTCCATTCTCCTGGGTAGGATCTGCTTAGTCTCAAGAAAGTTCATGTTTGCTTAACTGACTACAGACATCATAAATGATCACTTTTTGTTTATAAAGCACCAACATATTATGCAGCACTATATACTGAGTGGATGATACTGAACAAGTTACATACAATGACATGAAACAAAAGGAAAAGACGGCCATGTTGTTGGGTACACTTGATACATAAGTAATTGGAATAACAATTGTAGATAGTTAGGATTACATTAGGGTTTACTTTTATATAATATCACTTGTGGCTGGTAAGGAGTTAATGTTTTCAAACTTGATCACATGATCTTAGCAAGCATCTACATATATAATGACATTAACACCAAATCTGATACACAGATGATACCATGGCCGACAAGAAATCATTTTCTAGCCAATACCAATTATGTAAGTATGAAATAAATGTGTAGATACACAGACCATAATACTTATAAGCCTGAGGCCTACAGACAGCAAAGGCTGCTATAAAATTAAAATCATCCCGGTTTCTTCAACTACAGCATGAACGCTAATATGTAGCCACTGTCTATTACATGAAGAAGTAAAAGCTGTAGGATCAAGGATTACTGCACTAGAGCTCTGGGGTTTAGACTTAATAGAAGCCTATGCAGCCAACTACAAATCAGGGAATTTCAACAGCTCAGCACTGGTAAGAACGTCTGCTGGAAGTTAGACACAAACACTGAAATTACTGATCACAAGAGCAACTAACACCCTATCCTCAGGCCACGAATTAAAATAAGGAACAAATTATTGACTATAAAAACAGCTTAACTTGTTTTTATGTGTCAGTAACAAAGAGACAGTAATATGAAACCAACCATAAGTGAGGAGTTGCACTCAGGACCTAACCAAAAATCTAGGCCACCTGGTCTTCAGTTTGTCTCCTACTCCATATATACACCACACACTCCCTACCTGCCCAAGCCCTGCAACATGTGATGGAAGTGCCACTATCTTGCACACAGCTCTCATGGCTCATATTTCTTAAGTATCTGATAGGAATACAGCAAATTTCATGCCCTGACAATTAAGAGACAACCGTTGTGAATTTGAAAATTAGTTTTAATACAGCAAAGTTATATTTATCTCACCATGGAATAAACCAGCACCAGGAGAGGTCTGCTAAATGCGCTATCATATAGCAATAAGCGAGAGGCAAAGCAGGGTAGTTGGGAATTAGGTGGGATATTGGGGAGCCAGAACCACCATTCATCTCCAGGACCCCTAAAAGGTGTACCCAATGTGTCCCCCGGAGCAGCCCTGGCTGTACTCACAATATATTCCGGCAATAAAGGTTTTCCGCTTATTTTTAAAGGGAGCCTCCTGACTCCACACAGCAGCCATACTATAATGTGCTGAGATAGATTTACAAAGCAATTCTACATTATCTGTTTTACCTGGAATTCAGTGTTCTCCTCCTGTCCCCATCCTAAACCAATATTTTGCTTAAAAAAACAACAAAACTACACACATAAGCAGGGCACTCTGGGTAACCTGGATACCAGGTCTGTACACACACACATCCAACTTTTAGTTGGTTGGGAATATTTTAGATTTTAAATAAACCTGAAATAACCTTCAGGTGACTTTCACAAGATGAAAATAAAACAGATGTGATTAGCCAAGAGGTAGGTTAAAGATTAGTTCATTCTGTAGGCTGCCAGGATGCAGGTATCTGGAGGACAAGGATATCAAATGCCAACACAACCTAATTTGGACCAAAATTGTTTTACTTAAATGAACCTAGTAACTACTGAACATGTTATAGTGTAACGTCTTGTGCTGAAGTTATACTTCTAAAAAAAAAGCCATTAAAGCACCAATATTAAATTAAAATGCATATTAAACAGCAACTATGTATATATAGAATTCGCTTAGCACGGAAATATTCGTTTTGCGTTTACAGATTGGTATCGCTCATGGATATTGCTTTTCCAGAGCAACAAATGTAGAGCAGGAAGCATTCATGGTACATGGAGCGTTCAGAAGATTGTCAACGTATACTATACAGCATTAACAGAGGAGGTCATGTATCTATTTTAACAGGTGACCAAGCTATGTTCACCAAGCGGTAAGACACTTGTCAAAGTAATGCGCATGGCGTGACAATGGATAAAAATTAGCATTTGAAATAAACGGATTCAGAGCCTATGAGCATTTAGATTATCCATTTAATGTGTAGCAGAATAGCAGGCTCATCTTTCCTCTTGCACTGGGAGTCTTTGCATGTTGGTTTATTTAAGGAATTATTAACATCCCTTCAGACTTTTTCTAAAGTTTCCCCTTTACAAGTTAACATGGCATATCAAGTTTCACTCTATTCTGAATGTTACAATGTGCATTTTAAGTTTGTTAACCCTTTCAAATTTGGACAAATAAAGATGTATACATGTTCTGCCTTTATATCATTTCAGTCAGATTTTATAAAGTTTTCAAAAAGGGTTCTCCTGTCAAATATTCCATCTCTCAATGATGGATTTTAAAATAAATAAATAATGTATACTAAGTGGTGAGCACTTCCAAAGGTGATTTAGTGGTGTGCTACTGCAGCTCTCCTGCATTATGTGCTGTGTAGAGTATTTATCATATCATACAGGATAGTGAAACCTATCACTCATCAAATAGCTCCCGTACAAGCTGGGAAGAGCGCTGAAGCAGTGTGAACTGTCTGCACATCCTCAGATTAGTTCGTTGAACAAAACATTTAATATTTACTTTGAGATCTCTGAGGACGATCACTAATAGCCATAAATACGGCTAAAGTAGGCAAACTATTTTTAACTTCTATATTCAGGGAAAAGACTGCCTGGTTTTCCATGTAGCACATACTGGGCAGATTTTTTTTTTTACACTATGCGATTTATAGTTGAGCTAAAGACGTGCCTCTTTCCCAAATCTAAATATATCTGCACTCTTTAAATTTCCCCAGCCCGCAGTACACCGTGATTTTGGAAGGAGCAGAATAGCAACTTTTATTTGGTTTTACATCTTACTGTAAATTAGGCCATAGTGTTATGGTCACAAAAAGCTTTTCAAAAATTCCACCAAAAAGATATCTTGGGTTCAATCATTCATATAAAACTATTCAAAAGGATGTAGATAGACCTGTCAGAACATTTTGAAACTACAGGCAGCTCTAACCGTGACAATGAGCAGAATGAAAACTATTCCTAGCGATTGTAGCTTGCAGCCAGTCTCTCAGCAACTGGAACCTTTCACTGACAGCTCAATCGATTGGCTGCTTTGCCACAAAAGGCTTAACCAACCAGCTTTCCAGCACGATAATTCACTCTCCCACCCCCATGTTTAATGTTATTTAGGAGTAAAAGCATTAAACTCATTACAGTAATCTTCATATTTCTCAGTTCATGTTTCCCAAGTTGTGTTTTTGTTTTTCTATTTCAAACACTAGCGCAAATCCTCATTTACATTTCCAAATAGGTAGAATGTTATGAAATGTGTATTTTGCGGTGGGTTTTTTTTTTTTTTTTTTTTAAACTCACCACCTATTAATATGACAACTCCCAAAAAATAAAAATAGATAATAATCCCCAGGATCTGTTCCCACTGCTTTTGGTGATCAAGTAAAAGAAACATGCTCATAAGGTGCAATGTGCCAAATTTTAATATGAATAGCCAGCGATGGCGAGAAGGCAGAGCATGAGGGGCATACTAGTAAAATTTGGGATCAGCACCATTGTGACAGAGTCACATGCACTGTGCATTACTTTAGGAGATCAGACAGCCATGCAAAATGCATCAGTGCTATACTGGGTACAATATTCTTTAAAGTTAGTGACTTGTGATATAGATTTTGAAAATCACTGAGTAGAGCTATACAAAACAGCCCACAGATAATAATTGTTTAAAAAAATAAAAATAAATTAGTAACAGTTATTGCCCAGCAGTTCGTGTGTTGGAGAAGCTCATTGCACAAGTGGTAAGGCTCTTCTAATTAGTTTTCCCAACACCAAACACTCTCAAAATCTATACTTGCCAAGTGCTGCGGCCTGGAGATTAGTGCAAGAAAGGTGCCATCAGGAGTGAGCATTGCGCAAACAGTCCATTTATGGCAAGATACGGACAAATGGCATTTAAAATACCGGTACCTAGGATGCCCTTCATATGACCTTCTGCTATACCAGATCTGAAAGCCTGACAACTCTTGTTTGAAATCTGTAAAGAAAGCAGTAACATTGTCACCTTACCACACCTAGTTACAAGAACAGGATCTGTATATAAGCCAGATGATGGAATGATATAGTCAAGGCTGGAAATTATAGTCTATGTGTATATACACACAAACCTGTTCTGCATAAATATAAAATATATATTTCCCTTTTTATCCTTACTACCATCTCTTATGCATGTATCTGGTGAACTAGGAATGGAGGTTTTTCAGTTAAATTTACTTCAACGCCCACAACAGTACTGTAAGGGGGTAACAGAACAATTGGCAAAGCAAACAAAATATACTCACAAAAACAGAAATGTATCTGTGGTAAACAAATATATAGTAGATGTGTATTTTGCTGCCCTCATGTTAATCTGAACACTGGAATGAGCATTGGAGCCTGAAGATGGAAGAACCAAAGTACATCCAACCACTTAATATTCTGTAGAAATATATATTAAAAAATAAAAAAATCTGAACCAGGCTACAACATAAACAAGGCCTTGTAGTGATCTTTCTACATCTGGTTTGAGGTCTACACAATCCGTTTAATTCCTTTTATGGCAAGAATCAAATTAAAGAATTAGTCCCGAACATGAGTCATTGAACATTTTAGGTCTTAATTGTGGAAAATTTCACTCGATCTAGCACAACATACTTCCACTGTCAAGTGACTCATTTTTATTCTGTATCTAATGTTCCGCCACACCCCAGAAAAAGGGCAGCACTATCCAACAGAAACATTCTGTCTGTTCATATGATGAAGCTTCTTGCAGAATAAGCAATCAAAATGTTAGTGTATTGCAGGTTTTGCAGTGTACTTCTTGGTCTATTGCTACGTATACAGATATCAGTTACAAAGCCCATGTGGAAAAAAGGAAGACATCAAATTAGATAGGTAGAGAGATTCCTCAAGGTCAGTCTTCAAGCAGGAGACTAGTTAATGAGAAGCAATCTGCTAATAGCTGCTCTGGTAAATAGCCCACCACTATGAATATAGGATTCAATTAACAATTTGTTACAGTGTCACCATTTCCTTCTAAACAGCAGCAGACTAGAAATTGTTTTGTTTCACATCACCAAGAAAGATCATTTGCAATCTCTCATTTTCAAATTGCTGCATTTAGATCTGCAGATCACGTACAAATAAAAAACCATGCCATTAAACTACTGAAATACCATGTTAATGAGCTGTCCAAAGAAAATATTTTTTCATGTGCCTCTTAACGGATTTGAATTCCCAAAGGGAAGGGGACGCTCAACCATTGCAGCACAGCATCAGATGATATTATGAAGTGTTCACACAACCCAAACAGAAAGTACACATATGGTTGGCTAGTCATCAGTGTGCAATCACGTCCTAACCTGGTAAATAATGAATGAGCTTAGATTGACATCAAAATTATTAGTATCATTAGGTGAAGGTAGGACAGGCAAAAGTGAAGAGATGAGTTTTTAGAGAATGCATCATGGATTGAAGGTTGAGGGAGTCTGGTGAGGCAGGTAGGGAGGTGCATAAGTTGTGAACAGCACAGGAGAAGTCTTGGAAGCTGGAGTTAGAGGTGGTCTGCTGGTGCTATATAAATAAATGTTGTCGATGATGGTTACCAAAAAGGAGAAGTATAGGTCAGAGGGAGATCGTAGAAGGTGGCAGGGAGTGTATCTTGTAACAGTCAGAGATAGATGAAGGAGGAGATGAGGGCTTTGAAGGTGACAGTGAATTGCTTGAAAAAGAGCCAGTGCAGACATTTGCAGAGTTGGCCAATGGATGTGGAGCTGCGAGAGAGGAGGATCGGTATTGCTGCAACATTTAGGATGGTTTGTAGAGGGGGAGACTAAAGCGTAACGTTTTGTAAAAAAGTCAAGGCAGGAGATAATGGATAAGGGTTCTAGGATTTTACTTGGTAAATTTTATATCAGCCAATTTCCTTTTTAAGTATTGTGGTCCTAAAGGAGAAAACTGTAAACACCACCCCTGGTACCAGTTTTTATTATAAATAGATTTATGGATAGTGTTAAAACAAGCATTAATCTACTAGTACTCAACCCTACAATCCCATTTATAGTAAAATATTACTTAATTTAGTGAATCCCCTCACAGGAGTCTATCCAATTATATCAGATTGTAGGAACACAATTATTGTGCATACCACATAGTATTTCTGAGGCCAATTTTCTCACAAAGGCGGGTAGGTGTACGGGTTCTGTGGCACAAGTCCATTTTCTCTTTTGGAAAAAACATCTTTAGTAATTTTCAGTTTTCCATAAGGTGGGGAATATACATGAAAAAGGGAAACCGAAACATCAGTACAGTTTGCTTTTGGCGTTACAAAAAATGAGTACAGTATGAATATGAAGTGTCAAATAATCTAGGCCAGTGGTGAACAAGCGGTCTGCAATGTACCTTTTGCAACACACAGAAAGCTTGACAGATATAGGGAGACATGTATGACTGCAGTACTTCTGTCCCAGGTCCCCCTGTATCTGGTATCACAGGGAGAGTCACCACTCCCAATGCCACAGTGGGACCCAAAAATCATCAGCGAAGTCAGAATGAATGAGCTGCACTCATTCGCTGCCAGTGTAGCCTCGTAAGACTATGTAGAAGCAGCAGCTGCTCAGATTTGTGGAGGGAAGTGCGTTCCTTGTGGGAAGGAGGAGGTATTAGGTGAGAATATACTGTTACAGGGGTGATTGTATTTTACATATTTAAGGAAGTTAAGTACTCAAATTAGTACTATCTGCAATTCAACCCTCAAGCCAAAAGAGATTGTGCACCCTAGATCACTGTGTTGATATGCATTTGTTTACTGAAACTCAGACACACATCATGCACAGAAAACCTTAATCCTGGTTAACACAAGTGGGAGTTGCCATTGCATTTGCTCTGCTAATGTAAAATGAAGTCTCATTTAGATGCCAATGGGACATTGACAAAGGTTAATTTACTTGAACTTATGAAACAAATATATTTTAAAACAAAACAATTCATTGCCAAGCATGAATCGAAGTTTCATTCAACAAAACAAACCTTAGATATACACATACATATGTATGACTTAACAGTTTAAGACAAATTGGCTGTAATATCTACAGTGTTATAATAATATCTTACGGATCAAGCTCTTTGCAGAGGAGAACTACTAGGCATGCGTTATTAGCAATTCAAAATGAAAACTTTTCAGATATCTTAAATACTTTCCATATTGCATCACAACCAAACACTACATTTCCAAAGGAAAAGAGTGAAAGAGACCAACTTGCAAACCAAAAGAAAGAAAATTGTTGATTCTATAAACTAATGAAGAAATATCCTGTTCAGGTTGGTTTACACCAGAAGAAAGACTGGGACTGACGTGTCTTGCCCAGATGAGGTCAAACTACAGATTCCTGTGTCCTCTACATTGGTAAAATGTCTGAAAGTCACTAGGTCAAATTTCAGAAAGAGACTTTGCATTATAATGTCAAGATTATGAATATGATTTACATTAAGTTAACATTTTGCAGTACATCTAATAAGTTCTATATCAATGAGCAAATAGGATATAAGACAAACATAAAAAGTTTCCTTGCCAAGTCATTTAAAACACATTGCATGCTTCCAAGCAAGCTGCTCTGGTACCTGTGGAACATACCGCTGCTCTGGATCCTATATTAAGGCAACCAAAACGTTTAATCTAAATGTCAAGTAATGTCTACAAAAGACACAACTTTCTGAATAGCCTAAATACCCCAAAAACACGTGGTATAAGAGCATGTATGTACCAACTAAACTGGTTTTGGACTTCTGCCAATAAACCCGATTTAATATTTTTAGCTCTAAATAAAGATTCCTGGCTTATTTGTTAATCAGTCAAATTTACCATAAAGTGATTACGCAATATAGAGTAAATGCAAACATATGGGGATGCTGCATAGGTTCATCAATTATAGAATGAAACAGACACTCCACACAAGAACATCTCATTGTCAGTGAGCAGCAGTTGGGATAAAGCATTATTACACAGCTCCACTACAAAACTGAACTGGTTACACGGGATTGCATAACAGTAATTCAGGATCGCACTAGTGTAATGATGCAGAGACATATTGCAGTTACACTAAAGTACAAGTAAACCACTGGCTTGTCCGTGTGCTCTCTAGATTATACAGTGGTCCAGAAATGATATAGTTCATATAGTTGTAACGATTATGTATAGTGTTTCACTACTGGTAATTTACACAGATCAATGTAGGTCTATGTCAGGTATACCGGGCAGGTGCAGCCAGCACTCGTACAGCTGTAGCCACAAGGAGGGATAAAGTGCCAGCAGCCTGCCTGGTGCATGGTAAGTGCCACTCACCCAGGACATCAGCCGTCCGGTGCCGGGCGATGAAGCACGCGTCGTCCCCGTAGCACATGCCCTTCTTCAGGATGCCCTTCCTGGCATCCTTCCCGAAGCCGCAGCTAGCGGTCACTAGGCTATAGTCCCGGGAGTCCGTCTGGGAGAGCCCCCCGAGGACCGCTCTGGCCACTAGCCTGCCGTATGACAGTACCGAGAACATGGCCCCGGACGGCCCCCCGCGCCTCTTGCCCTCCTCCTTGTCCTCGTCCGTGTCGCCCGCTTCCTGCTCTTCCTCGCCGCCTTCTCCAGCTACACTCAGGCTCCTCCGCCCTTCGGTGCTCTCTCTCCCCGCAGTCCGTGTGCGTGCAGCTCCGCGTTGTCCCCGCACTCAGTGCCGGCTCTCACGCGTCCAGCTGACCTCTGTCGCCATCTTGGACCGCACTGACACTCCGGAGGCCGGAGGAGGGAGGTAACTGCATCCAGACATGTGACCGCCTGACGTCAGCCTACGTCACTAGGATTCCCCGCAGTACCCAGCGTGCAGTGCGCGACTACACTGCTGAGTGCTGTCACCTGGCTGCAGGATCTCTTTATGGTCTATGGGCCGTATATGGCCGGCACCTCTGGGGCAAACTATCTGGGTATATAAGTCACAGGGGTAAGCAGCATACGTTCTAGTTCTATCTATCTATCTATTTATCTATCTATCTATCTATCTATCTCTGTATCTCTGTATCTCTGTACAGTGTTAGCCACTGACTGAAGCAGAAAAATATCTTTCAGTGGATCACTAGGGGATTACCCGCTCTCCAGACAACTGAGCTCTTAATGCTTCTAGATTCATTGGAATTTCTGGGACACAGTACAGCATACTATAATACTGGCATTATATGCTTTAATATTGCACCAAGTATCAGACAATGTTCCTAATATTGTAGCATATATATGGCCTAAATATGCACTCATCAGTGGATCATTATTGCTCATGTTAGTAAATGCTGTTGGTCATAATTTGAAATCATGCACAAGTCGATAAAAGACAAGCCAAGTGTCGTGATCAGGGCTGTGCGAGAGGGGCAACTGTCCAGGGCACAAAACTAAAAGGGAGTTCACGAAAATTATTATTTTAGGCTTATTTAATTACACTTGAGGGCTAGGGGGCGTAATTTTTCCTTCCTGTCCTAGATGCTAAATTTTCTAGTTACGCCTCTGGTCTTCATCTTCCAACCACACTGACTAACAGGACCTAATGACAGCCTGAAGTAGTATGGATACCCATCCTGATGGACCAAGTTGCCAGGTCTTGTCTAATCTGGCCACCTATGTGGGTAGCTGAATTGGATATTAACGCTTTATTTTGCAATGTTGCTCCCAAGCAACTTGAATTTCACATTACTTTTATGTAATAACATTTATATTTATTTCTCCCATTGGTAAAGGTTCTCTCAAGCAACATCTAAATGTGTGTTTACAGTAGACAGTTGTTTCAGATGTTTCTATTTGGATTTCTAGTGAATGAATACAGTGCTTCAAGAAATGTTTTCCTTGAAAATTTCAATGCCAAATAAAGGGTTAATCCTGTCAAACAGCACTCGCTACAAGCAGCAAGATTTTCCAGTGTCAGGCTGGCTTATCACCACAGACAGTAGCACATATATATTGAAGTGTGAGTACTGTCATCTCATATACAGGCCCAGATTTCTAGAAAGGCCTAAGCCAGAGACTACGGTGGCGTTCGCTCAATTTACACATCATTGTTGTAATTTGTGTTTCATTTACTATTTACGTACTATAGACATCTAACAATGGACTCAATTAGGTTTGAACTATTTCCATTTATTTGATATCAACATAATACAGTGAAGGTTGGAACCATGATGAACTACTGTAATTGGAGTTTCAAGTGAATACTTCTTAAATTAGTAATTGTGAACCATTTATTATTAGACCAAAATATTCATCATACTACATATTTCAATTAATTTTACTGTGAAAAGTATGTGACTGGAAAAGGACTGAGTAGCAAATAAGCAAAATGAAGATTAAGTTCCAACCATTTATTATGCTTCTCTGGCGAAGTGCCTGTGAGAATATGGGCCAGTAAGATCAGTGCTGACTATAAGGTAGACCAGAAAAATAAATTTTACAATATCTGGAGGAATAAAATCACAGATGTTTCTAGGCCTTATATTACGTAACATACACATATTGGGTAGTCCTATATTTGTTCGAACTAGCTGATTATCATTTGTGGTGAATATCTGGGGTTTCCATAATTAGGTTAAAGTAATTATGGGAAGGATCAAGGAAAAGTGTATTTTTTAGTTAAATTTAGCTGCTTTAGACTATTTAATGCTCTTAAAATAAGATATTTATTTTGCTATGCAACCAAAAAAACCTTTGTGTCCTGAAAATAATTTAATAGGATACACAAAGCAATTAAAACATATTTCTCATTTAAACAACCATGTAGAAAAACTGTGAAATGTGGTCTAGTCAAGAATATACATATTGCCAGGTCTTGAAAATGTTAAACCTGGATTTAGTGATTATTTTTCAATATGAAGTTGCAGTACCCTAAATAGATGTTTTGTTTAATATAAGTAATACAAAAGTGGAAAAAAAACAAGATGTATAAAGAGAATTTAGGAGAATAAATTATAACATTCAATATTGAGGCAGCTCCGGTTTTAGTCACGAGAAATGGAAAGATTGTGGGTCAAGTGCTGTGTTCCATGGTCACACAAGTATCTTGTTTAACCATGACCTGCGGCTCAGGCTATAAATAGGAAACACTTCTAATATTCCTGTCTATGTCAGGCACTATAACCTAGAACTGGGTGAAAGGTGACCTGTGTTATGTCTAGTGAAACTGCATTTAAATCTTGTTCAGCCAGTCTCCATTTCCTGCCTAATATATTGGTTAGAGTAGTGTGGATTAGTCACATTAGTAAAATATGTAAATAATACTGAACAAATATCTTATTGTAACAAATTACAACTACACAATTCTCCGATCCTTTTTCTCCTCATCAAGGAAAAGATCAAAAGAACTGGAGAGGAAACAATTTCTGACAGGAATATAGAAGTTGTGCTCGCCTTGGCAAAACTATAGACATAGACTGTATAATGTACGTATTACCGATAAGCTAGAAAGGGAAAAGGAAAGGCAATGGTAAGATAATCTATTGTGCGGATTACAATCGTAAAGCAATTACATATATAGGCCTGATATAGAGATACACGCAATTGTTGAGGTTTTACGTATGTATTTTAAGTTGCACATATCTTACGATATATGCATCTCAAAATACAGTGTATATATACCGTATATACTCGAGTATAAGTCGACCCGAATATAAGCCGAGGCACCTAATTTTACCACCAAAAACTGGGAAAACTTATTGACTCGAGTATAAGCCTAGGGTGGGAAATGCAGCAGCTACTGGTAATTTTTTTTTTTTTTTTGAAAAGCTCACTTCTGTTTAATTACTGTAATTTCAGTCAGAGTTTTAAACAATCAGGATAATCACAGTCTTAACAAATGATTTCAGAACTCAAACATTTCTATAGTGATTCTATGCACATGGAAACACAAAACAAAAAGACAAGATGATTTGGAAATCACCTGGCAACTCCAACTAGGTAAAGAAAAAACAAGGCAAAACAGCGCAAATTTAACCACAAAAACCTAAATAAAAATGATAGGTTAAATCTATGAATTTATTTTTAGAACAAAAATAACAGTACATGACAAGGAACATTCATAAATGATTATAAAATCATTGGGTACAAAGTAACAAATAAATCAAAGATAATTTAAGCAATACCCTAGGGTGCTCTTGTGTAATGTTAATTGATGCATCTGCAGATCATTGGGTTTGTAAATTTAAAATAAAATAAAAATGAAGCTAGCTCCTTTTAGCTCTCTCTATATAGCTGTTTTACCATGGTATTTTTTTTCCATTTGTATAGCCCTATTGGTACTCTCTCTATGTTTTGCGCCATTATCAAGGTTTTGGGGTTTTTTTTACCTTTTTTTTTTTGTTGTGCATATATAAGTAAAAGGCTTCTCTCTCTCTCTTAGCCAATGTATGAAACCTTTTACTATTCTTTTCAAATGTGTACTGTGAAACAGGAACAACAACATAGACCACTGTCACCATAACGAGGAACACATAGAACAGTACCATTCAGATGCGCTGGTAGCCAACCCTGGGGTATCCCTTTTTAAGGCGTAATCCTTTGTGACAGAGGTGTCACCCCACAGATCCACAACAACATCCCCAGAGATTCAAGAAAAGGATGAAGCTTACTGGTCCTCAAAGTCCTTCACTTTATGCTCTGATTCTTCAATCAGTTCAGCAGCAGCTGTATTCCCGCGTTAGTCCTGACATCTCTCTCTCTCAGCCCCGCAGTGGAACGCATGTGCGTTCCACATACAGGAAGTTCGGCATTTCTGTTACAAATGCAAAACTTCCTGTCAGTGGAACGCACATGCGTTCCACTGCGGAGCTGAGAGAGAGAGTTAACAGCTCAGGGACCGGACACCAGGTAAGTTCACCCGTGTATAAGCCGAGGGGCCTTTTTCAGCATACAAAAATGTGCTGAAAAACTCGGCTTATACACGAGTATATACGGTACTGCTGCATCAAGATATTCTCAGGTTAGAGATACACCAGTAATCATCAACTTCAGGCTTTTTTTTTTCTTTTTTTCTTTTTTTAAAGTACTAAATAAATCCAAATAAAAAATATTATGCTTTTTCCCCATAGCCTGGGCTGGTTACTGCCAAAGAAGGGGAACAATTAGCGCCCCCTGCAAAAGTGTTAACTATGCCGGACTAATCTGGTTACATTATATCAGAGAAACCAGCCCCAGCCCCTATGGGAATCAGGACAGCAAAAAATGTGTGGAGCCCACCCCCACTATGGACAACCAATCCCGAGTCCCCAAATTGAATAGCACTAGGGCTCATCCTGGCACCCCTTGGGCGGGGAGTAAAGGGTAATAATGTAGAGTTTAAATTAGAAAAAATACTAATGTAATATAGTCCCAGCAAGGCCAGTCAGAGAGATAGTGGAGCACTGCAAGGTAAATGTGCATATGCCAGTCTGTGCCCAAAAATCCAAACAGATTCTAGAGTGTTCTGCAGTGCAAGACCACCCTAGAGTCGATGTGTGTGTTTTTCTTTTGCTGTAGATACTATTGTGTATTGTGTTGTTGAGTATTGTGTTCCAGCATACTTGTGCAGCCATAGGCAAGCACCAGCCATAGGCATGCTGGTGCTTGCAGTTTTAAGTGCCAGTATGCCCAAGTAGACTGTCACTCACCGGACTGTGAGTGCCATTTCTCCTGTGTTCAGGAACCGTGGCCGTCCGCCATCCTGAGGGTCTGCGCATGTGCAGCCCTTATGAAACCTTCAGTACCTGTTGCTTTTAATTGATTGGATGATCAGGCAACCTTCCCTATTTAAACCACCTGTGATCATTACCTGGTTGCCTGATCTTGGAGTCTCATTCCCCATGAGCCTCTGAAGGTGTTCCTGTGTTTCCTCGTGTATTCAGCTCCAGCTGATTCCTGTCTACTACGATTGTGGTTTCCAGACCACTTCAACTCTCCTGTGTTCATCGTGTCTGCACTCAGCTGATTCCTATCTGCTGCTGCTGCCGGATTCCAGTCCTCCTCAACTCTCCTGTGTTTCCTCGTGTATTCAGCTCCAGCTGATTCCTGTCTACTACGATTGTGGTTTCCAGACCACTTCAACTCTCCTGTGTTCAGCGTGTCAGCTCTCCACTGATTCCTATCTGCTACTACTGCCGGATTCCAGACCGCCTCTACTCTCCTGTGTTCAGCGTACCTTCCCTCCGCTGCCTCCGCTAGTCTGCCGGATTCCAGACAGTCTCAACTCTCCCGTGTTCATCATGTTTCCAGTTTTACTTACTACTGCTTCCTGAGTATTGCTCCGTTGATTACCGGTTACCTTCCGTGCGCTGCATCAACCTGATTACCGCTTCCATCCTCCAGTGGTCTCTCCTTCTGCCGGCGTTCAGCCGTTCAGGTATCCCTGCACGTCTCCTTGACACCCTGCTCTCCTGAACCGCGGTATGCATACTTTACATTGACTTTGCTATTGTATTGCATATCTGTCTGGACTGTGTTGTGTTCATCTCCGGAGTCTTCTATCTACTGAAGCTATTGTTACTATTGACTTTGTTTCCTATTACCTGGATCGCTCTAGTGACTTTGTATATTTCAAGCAGCGCTTGTCAGTTATTATTGTATTGTGGATATCCTCGTGGGATCAAGTTCCGTGTGCCCCGTGTATCCTCTGCATTACATTCATCTCCTCGTGCCCCTCCTCACATATATATAGCAGTGGTACAACTTGCTGACGCAGACCACTGAGTCCTGTTTCCCATTGGCACCAGTTTCAAGTATCCTCTCACATAAGCAGTGGTACAACTTGCTGTACGCAGACCACTGACTTCCCCGTTACCTACTTGCACCTGGAATCCATTCCTTCACTATAGACAGTGGTACAACTTGCTATACGCAGACCACTGACTCTCACTACCTCCTCTCTACTCCTGGACATTCCTCCTCACTATAGCAGTGGTACAACTTGCTGTACGCAGACCACTGACTCCCCTCACGTTTCCTTGTCCATCTGGTTCCTCGTGTACATCCATCTAAGTCATTACCAGTTGCTGCTAGTCATAGACTTTCCTTGAGCATTCTCTCACCATCTGCTGATTCTCCTGTTCCGTTGTCACCCTGCTACCAGAGGACCATAGTACCAGCTATATTACTCTGGTAAGAACATCATCTGGTGATATCCTGGGCAAAGACTCCTAGTGCCCGTGACATAGACAATAACATTTTATCTAATTTATACTTTACACTATGAGCCTAGCATCCACTGCACCAAGGGTACCAGCGTGAGCCCCAGTATTATTCCGGGGTCTCTATATGTTTTTGGCAGGCACGATATGGTTTTCGGCTATTCCAGGCTTGGGATAGGTTTATAATTATGACAGTGTAACAAGCCCAGTCTAGCATAGCCATGTGATGGTAACTGTTTTTGCTGGCATACCTCACATAATTGGCCCAGGCTATAGCACTGGTCCTGGTTACTCATTTACATGGGCTGCCTGGCAAATTTTAGCCTGGGGGCGAGATTTTAAAGGAAAAAATTACAGTTAGCCCAGTGAGCCAGCCTACTATAGGAACGGTCCGAGGGGGGCAAGGCCCAGCCGGTCTCTGCTCATTTAGGACTAGACATCACCTGGGTTTTTTATTAATTTATATCTTTTCTATGCAGTAAAATATGTTGATCCGGTCATTGTCATCAGTGCGTATGGAGCAGGCCTTTGCGACCGGCACTAGATATAAGAGGTGTATCAGAGATGCGGTAAAGTCTAACTAGAAGTGTACTGAACTTGCACGTGCATGTCCCAATATGTTTATCCAGGCGTAAGGGGCCGTAACTTACTTAACACTCTAAATGAGCCTGCATGTGCAGTGTGACAATGCTCCATGAAGAAGGTCACTAGCTTACCAAATCGTTACCACAGATGACATTTTTGTAAATTAAGCCTTACTTTTGCTGGAGGACCTCTATGTGCATTTCTTTATTTTTATTTACAACTTTTTTGGATTTGGCACCCAGACAAGGCTATATGTAGTCTGGGCAATGGTCACTAAGGAGACTGAAGAACAAGTATATGAAGGAAAGTTAATGTACAACCTATACATGTAAAATGCTAGCTTGCTACTTTCTATGAATAACTTTTAAACCAAGCATCTTAGACATGGAAATAGTTCATTGAGACAAGTGTACTTTCATTAACTTCCTCATGGTACACACATAAATCCTATGCACTCAGATATACAACATTTATAAGTACTATTAAACTTACCAGTGGGATTGTTGTTCAGTCTCTATAGTGAATCTCAGCCACAACAAGAGACATGCATGACATATTGAGACGCATGTTGGCGGGAGCTTTTTGTATATTTAAGGTTCTGAGTTGTAGTTTGAAAAACTAATGTTAGTGATTGTGAAACATTGCTGTAACTTGGAATAACAGATATACAGTCGTGGCCAAAAGTTTTGAGAATGAAAGTATTGGTTTTAACAAAGTTTGCTGCTTCAGTGTTTTTAGAGCTTTTTGTCAGATGTTCCTATGGTATACTGAAGTAAAATTACAAGCATTTCATAAGTGGCAAAGGCTTTTATTGACAATTACGTTAGGTTTATGTAAATAGTCAATATTTTCAGTGTTGACCTTTCTTTTCGAAGACCTCTTCAATTCGCCCTGGCATTCTGGCAATTAACTTCTTGGCCACATACTGACTGATGGCCGCCCATTCTTGCCTAATCAATGCTTGGAGTTTGTCAGAATTTGTGGGTATATGTTTGTCCACCCGCCTCTTGAGGATTGACCACAAGTTCTCAATTGAATTAAGGTCTGGGGAGTTTCCTGGCCATGGACCCAAAATGTTGATGTTTTGATCACCGATCCACTTAGTTATCACTTTTGCCTTATAGCAAGGTGCTCCATCATGCTGAAAAAGGCATTGCTCATCACTGTTCTTGGATGGTTGGGAGAAGTTGCTCTTGGAGGATGTTTTGGTACCATTCTTTATTCATGGCTGTGTTCTTAGGCAAAATTGTGAGTGAGCCCACTCCCTTGGCTAAGAAGCAACCACACACATGAATGTTCTCAGGATGCTTTACTGTTGGCATGACACAGGGACTGATGGTAGAGCTCACCTTTTCTTCTCCGGACAAGTGTTTTTACAGATTCCCTAAACAATCTGAAAGGGGATTCTTCAGAGAAAATAACTTTACCTCAGTCGTCGGCAGTCCAATCCCTGTACCTTTTGCAGAATATCAGTCTGTCCCTGATGTTTTTCCTGGAGAGAAGTGACTTATTTACTAGACTTTTTGAAACCAGGCCATCCTCCAAAAGTCTTTACCTCTCTGTGCGTGCAGATAACCTCACACCTGTCTGCTGCCATTCCTGAGCAAGCTCTGCACTGGTGGTGCCCGATCCCGCAGCTGAATCAACTTTAGGAGATGATCCTGGTGCTTGCTGGACGTTTTTGGGCGCCCTGAAGCCTTCTTCACAACTACTGAACCTCTCTTCTTGAAGCTCTTGATGATCTGATAAATGGTTGATTTAGGTGCAATCTTACTAGCAGCAATATCCTTGCCTGTGAAGCCCTCTTTGTGCAAAGCAATGGTGACTGCACGTGTTTCCTTGCAGATAACCATGATTAACAGAGGAAGAACAACGATTTCAAGCACCACCCTCATTTTAAGGCTTCCAGTCTGTTATTCTAACTCAATCAGCATGACAGAGTGATCTCCAGCCTTGTCCTTGTCAACACTCACATGTGTTAACGAGAGAATCACTGACCTGATGTCAGCTGGTCCTTTTCTGGCAGGGCTGAAATGCAGTGGAAATGTTGTTTTTGGGATAAAGTTCATTATCATGGCAAAGAGCGACTTTCAAATTAATTGCAATTCATCTGATCACTCTTCATGACATTCTAGAGTGTATGCAAATTGCCATCATAAAAACTGAGTCAGCAGACTTTGTGAAAATAAATATTTGTGTCATTCTCAAAACGTTTGGCAATGACTGTACATACACATATATACTAAGAAATGTTCATGTGACATGATGTCAATATAGCTAATCTTAAATATTTGCTAGACACTTGCTAATGTTATTATAGTTTTTGGCATATTGCAATATTGGATGCTCGTCATGGCTGCAGAGAAATCAAAACTAGCTAGGAATGAGCATTCACAATCTTCCAAGACTCACATGCAGTCCCTGGTGATATTACACCAAATAGAAATGCAAGTATTATAATTTTTCATAACAGAAACATAAAGATGTATGCTTTTTAAAAAATAAATAAAAACAACTTTATTTAACTGGTAAACAAAAGATACAATTGTACAGGTAAAAAAGTGCATAGTAAATTACTATTATGTGACCAAGTTTGTCTTTTTTGTTTATCAATACACAGTAGAAGCCACAAAAATATAATAACTTTAGTTAGATAACAGTATTATAAATAGGGAAGGGAGGGGGCATGGAAACAAAATAAAAGGGGAGATGGGGGAGGGGGTACTACAGGAAAGTTTCATCATGGGTAAGGTTATTTTAAGAAGTACTAAGTTATGATCATGAGCGGTTCTAAGAGACTGGAGGAATTTTAGTAAAGGGACAGGACCTTTTTATTCAGTGGAGTTACAGCCCTGATTTTGGGATTCAACAAAGAGCTATGGCATTAACATGACCATATATGTAACAAACTGAAGCAGAAGCTCAGGCAGAGATATAGACCCCTGCTACAATGTATAGAGCTAACAAAGATGATGTGATAACTAGTGGTAATGATATAGTATAAATAACATTTAGTAAAGGCAGACCTGCAAATAAGGAATTCTACTAATAGACATTGGGCACTCGTGAAACCTGTTACAACAAAGAACAGAGCCCGGGATGCACCTGAGATCCTTCCTGATGCTGCACAACCAAACCCAGTGGAACCAGCAAATGCTCCAAATTTGGCAACTTCTATTGAGCTCTTTAGGGAAGGACATTACAATTTGCTTTTCTTCTATCAGTAATTTAATGAGGGTAATCCAAAGACAGCTCACTAAAGGAATGAAATATTTGCATTACATCTATCAGAGCCAACTGCGTATGTGTACCTCTTAATGTATTGACACCAGCCTTGTGCACATGAATACTGCAATTAACAGTCTTACTGGGGCAGTAAGAGAACTCTGTGGCCAAATGCAACATATACTCATGGCCCGCTTATCTGTGCCATCATCCTCAGAGGCAAGCAGCCAGAATACAACGACAGCAACATCAATGCCACATACTTCACAATGTTCTATAGTGCGTACCAAGGGAAGAGATGGCCTTCACCTAGGCATTTCCAAGATCAAGAGTTCCCAGCTAATAGAAAAATAAATCAGTTAATGCTGTTGTTGTAAGCATTTGTGTATTTTTATTTCAACATTTCATTCAAACAGTTTATTCTTACAGTTCGTTACAGTTAATATTTATACTGTCAACTTTATGAAAACAGGTATTACCACTTGTGCTCCATGCTCAGATGACTATTAGTGTAATTATGGTTTAAATATTATAATCATCTGTGTATTTCTTCAGCCAATTAGGTTATTTTAAGAAAACATACACATACCCTTTAATTGGTGGGGGAGGTAGAAATCACATTGTATTGTTATTATAATGAAGATTCTACAAAGCAGTGAATACAGTTGAATGACAAGTATTAAACAATTTTTGGTAATGGTGTACCACACTCACCTGAAAAAATAATTTTGGATTAGTCTGACCTACCTCCCCCCTTCTGTATTCTCCACATCAGCTGACGTTATGAACACCCCTGCGTCGTCACGCACTACTGCCGGTGGTTGGGTTATGTTTTAGTTAAGCACCAAATTGTGCAGCAGAAGACATAACACATAACAGAATATCAACCACCTTAGCTGGGGCATAAAGAAGCACACCACCAGATTTATCAAGGCATCTAAACCTTGTCTTCAATAGGCCAAACGTACGTTCTGTCACACCTCTAGTGGATGTGTGGTCCGCATTAGATCTCTATTGTGCAGGACTCTGGATTCAACAGTGATGTCATTAACCAGGATTGACACCCATATCCTGAGTCACCTAAAATGACACATAAATAATAAATTACAAATTAAAACAATAGAAGGCAAGCATCAATAGGATACATTTTGGTATATATTATGATTGAAAGTGCATGAATATTAGTTCACATACCCAGAAGCCTTACCTCTGGCATTTCACCACTCTGAAATTTAGCATAGAGCACCAACTGGCACAGGATATAGGCATCATGGTAAAAGCCAGGTAGCCTGCAACAACACGATTTTCATGTTTGCATCACAGACCATCTGCACATTCATAAGAATTCAGTGACTGTAAATTAAATGTCTGTTGGTTGTTATGGCAACCAGTGCGTCATAAACTTGTAGAACTAGCGGTAGAGGTTTTCACCTATAGCAGCCGCCTTTCCCATAGAGACTGGTTATGCTCACAGGTATCGGATGCCCCCAGGTCTTATACTCAGTGTAGTACAATTTAGGAACAGGCCAGAGGTCTACGGTCCGGAACAGAGTGGGTAATGTCAGACTGGCCTAAACTTAGAACAGGCAGGGAGGTCAGATACAAGCAGGGTCAGGGCCACAAGCAATGATTCAAGTCCAGGTAACAGGCAGAGGGTCAGGGCCACAAGCGAATAACTTATCCAGGTAACAGGCAGAAGATCAGGGCAACAAGCAGGTATCAAGATCCAGGAAACAGGAAGAAGTCATACACTGAAGTCAATCCAAAAGGCTTTCACCAAACACAGCACAGGAGAAGGTTAGTTAACAGGAAACTGGATGCTATAACCAGCAGAGAGGCTATGCCCTCCCTGCCTTAAATATTTTGATGGGCAAATCAGAAAGGAGGAGGACAGGGCTGACAATCAGCCTCGGAAGGCTGCTAATTAATTACTAGCTTAGAACTAGCATAGGTAATAACATAAACCAGGAACATGTATAAATATATAAACAAATTAAAATCATATGAGAGCTCCCCCTGGAGTTGGAGGATGTCCCTACACCCTCTTACTCTATGCCACAAAGATAACCCCAAAGAATAATAACAGTGCATTGTAACTAATCATCATCACCATTTATTTATTATAGCGCCACTGATTCTGCAGTGCTGTACAGAGAACTCGCATCAGTCCCTGCCCCATTGGAGCTTACAGCCTAAATTCCCTAACAGACAGAGAGAGAGACTAGGGTCAATTTTGATAGCAGCCAATTAACCTATCAGTATGTTTTTGGAGTGTGGGAGGAAACCGGAGCAGAAACCCACGAAAATACGAGGAAAACATACAAACTCCACACAGTTAAGGCCATGGTCGGTGATTGAACTTATGACCCCAGCGCTGTGAGGCAGAAGTGCTAACCACTAGCCACCGTGCTGCCCAACTAATGCACGTGCCCGGCTGCTAGATCACGCCAGGATGCGGCGTACCATATCTCTTGCATAGGGACAGGAGAGATCCCAAGAGTCTGTAGGTACACTTGGCAAAAACCATAGATTTGGGCAAATAGCAGCTTGATACATCTTGCCTCTGGAGCAGTTAATTTTGTGTCCAGAAGTCTCACTATAGGGTCTATTTATCATACATAGATTCTCTGTTAAAACTGAGGTTGCTGCAAAAATCAGATTTATGAAAATTTGCATCTCTCTTTATTTTTCCAAGCAGTCCCCATAACAGTGTGTGGGCAATGAACAAAATTAAATTGTTTTCGCTTTTTTCATTAACATAATTGAAAGGTTTGAAAACTTTCACTGCTGACAGCTCTGCTCCGAAGAGCAGAGCTGCACAGCGCATGTGTGGAGGGATCATGTGATCCCTCCCTGCCACAGGACTCACCTTCTTGCAGTCCAGGATCTCTGTGTGCATGCCCGAGGTTTTCGGTTTAGATTTTTGGAGGTCTATTTTATCAGAAGTGCTGGTCACAGGGGTATATTTATCCAAAGAACCACTTATTACTGCATTGAAGTCTCCCTTCTCTAATTTGATATAACAAGTTCCACAGTTTCTCAAAGTATTGACGTTGATTTTGACTGCAGGCACACACTTAGGGGGACACACAGTTGCCTGGAATTCCCCCTTATGCTCTTGTCACCACCTCCACCTCTACAATGCAGAGGCCAGAGTTTTTCTTCGTAGCCCGGCAGCCCCAGTGACGTCATGAGGCTGTCAGAAGAATGCAGCCTATTGCTGCTGCTCACGACACATTGGTTTCCCCTCCTAAAAGGGACCTCCTGCTTCCTCCACATCAGTGCTATTACCATAGAGCATACTTGCCAACTCTCCAGAAATATCCGGGACCCCCCTGAATTCTGGGTAGTATTCCCGGGGAAATAGGGACTCCTCCCACATCTGCCAACTTCCTAGTGAAGTGGGCAGAATCAGAGCCGCAATGACGCGATTCTCAGGGAATCGCATGATTTTGGCCCCACCCTCCCATGTAAAATGGCACGTACGCGTAATTATGTCATGGGGTGGGAACAAAAATGATGTGATTCAACAAGTCCCGCCACCTCCGTCCATCCCCACTTCGGAGGGGCACTTCAAAATTTTGGCAAGTATGCCATAAAGAAGTCAGTGTGTGGCCATTTAGTTTAAACAGTGCTGATCCCACCTCCACCTCTACCCAGGTCAGTAGCACTAGTACTTACATGTTTTCCCCAGCCCACCTCTCTATCCTTCCTCCCGCATGTTTGTGTGTCTCATCTGATTCTCTTGTCCCCCCTTTCCTTGTGTGTTTGTCTCTATCATTTCTCCCTATCTCTGTTTCCTGTTTGTGTTTCTTTCTCAATGTTGTATGTGTACCTCTCCCTCTAACTCCCCATGTTCTCTCTTTCCACATTGTGTTTGTGTGTAGGTGGGGGGGGGAATAAAAAAAAATTATTATAAAAAAAAAAAAGGATATTAAATTTACTTTAAATATATTTGAAAACTTCCATTAAAAAAGAATAAAACATGTTTTTTCAATTATATAACATAAAAAGTATTGCGGCAAACATTGGAAACCCCTCTCTAAAAATTCTGCGATTGCCCCTGGACTGGAAGCATAACTGTTGACTACAGTACATAAGAGGTTATTCAATTTTGCAGTAAGAATTAAAAAAAAAAAATCTACCTTATCTTTAGATGATTGTAATAAATTGAAGGTAATGCAGTGAGCCAACCCCCTTTTCATTTGTTTTCATGTTGCATGAAAGGATTTAACTGAACAGAGTTCAGGTGTAGATTATGTATTAAATGGGTTCCTTGCATAAAACTAAATTACATTTATGTGATTTTAGTGAGGCCCTTGATATTATGTGATAATATCTTAATTGCCATATAGATCAGTTAAGACTTGTGCTGAAAATAAATTAGCCTGGCTTGGCCATGGCTGTGGGTGCTTACAATGGGGAGCATGGTTCGGTGTAAAGAACACACCTTGGTTGGCAAGGGGCTCAAGAACCTTAGGGGGGCATAGCGAGACAGGGTATTTATAAGAGAAAGTGAGAAAAGAGAGGATAATTTGAAGGTAGATTCTCCATCATATCAAGCCCGACCGACTACTAGTAGAGATGGACATATGAAAATGGGAAATGACTCTACAGTTAGGGAAAAGAATAACTATTTTTTGGGACAAAGAGAGAGAAGAAGGACAAGACACAAGTAAATGAAACATCTGTTCATATTAAAAAGAGGGGGAATAGAAAAGAGGAGGAAATTCTTTTTGAACAAAAAAACTATGTCAGAGAATGGAATGTCTAAACATAGAAGGGAAAATAATGGAGACACCTATTCGACTAAAATATACAATCTGAGTATTTATACTCTATCGAAAGAGGAGGAATCTGTCCTGAAAAAAGGTCTAAAATTTTCTCCAATATATAATCTGAAACCATTTAATTTTTTTGTTGACTTACAAAAATTCCTTAGGAAATTGACACTTAAAAAGTTTTTTTGCACAAAAAGAGAACAAAACCGTAAGTCCAAAGAAGACAAGTAACTTTAAGAAAAAGTCTACTTTTAATCCAACCTATCTGAGAAAAGGCCATATAGAAACCTTTGGATGATTAGTATTAGAAGAAGTGGAATCTTGGGACAATATGGCAAATAAAAGGAATAATTTAACTAAAGGGGAAAAACAAGCTTTAACTTCATTGAAGGCTAATGAGGATATAGTTATAAAACCCGCAGATAAGGGTGGAGCCATCGTTATTATGGATAAATCAAATTATATTGCAGAGATAAACCGACAATTAATGGATGGACAGACTTATTTAAAATTAAGAGGAGATCCCACTATGAGAGTTATGAAAGATCTGAAGGCACTAGTTGAGAAATATCAGGTACAAAGGACAATTGATGAAGAGATAGCAAAATTTTTGATCCCTGATAATTCAACAGTACCTTCTATATATATTCTCCCTAAAATTCACAAGAGTACTACCTCCCCCCCCGGAAGACCCATTGTGGCGGGGGTTAATTCTATAACATCTAAACTTTCAATGTATGTGGACCACATTTTACAACCCCATGTACTGAACATCAGGTCACACCTTAAAGACACTCGTGATGTGTTGACGAAACTTAAAAATATTGAATGGCAAGACCAGTGGTTTATGGCCACAGCAGATGTATCTTCTTTATACACGATCATCAGGCACGAATAAGGTCTGTCAGCCATAGCAAATAAACTAGAGGAGGGGAATGTAGATGAGGAAATGAGAAACTTGGTATGTGAAAGTATCCAATTTATTTTAAATAACAATTATTTTTATTTTGAAGGTCAGTTTTATTTACAGCAGATAGGAACGGCCATGGGCACCAGGTTCGCCCCGTGTTACGCCAACCTCTTTATGAGTGTATGGGAGGATGTGTATATCTGGAAGGACGAGAGATGGGGGACGAACCTGGTGTCCTGGCTTAGGTATATTGACGATATTTTCTTTATCTGGAAGGGAGATAGGACTTCCCTTGATCTTTTTTGTAATTTTTTAAATTCCAACTCTTTTAATGTTGTTTTGACATACGATATTAGCATGGATTCGGTTAATTTTTTGGATTTGACGATCTATGTGAAAGAGGGTGTGATACATACCAAAACATTTACGAAACCAACCGACAGCAATTCCTATATCAATATGTCCAGTCATCATCACAAAAATTGGCTCGATAATGTACCAATGGGACAACTCATACGGATTAAGAGGAATTGTACGGACGAACAGATATGTGAAGATCAAATCACCCAAATGAAAATTCAATTCTCATAGAAAGGATACTCTAATCAATTATTGGAGAAGGCACATACTAAGATCAATAATATAGAAAGAACTTCCTTATTGGAACCAAAGAGAAAAATAGATGAAAATAAAACAAAAGATGTCATGTTCATTACACAATATAACAATAAGCATAAGAAATATGAGAATGTTATTAAGAAATATTGGAAGATATTAACCAGTGATCCGGTTCTTAAGGACGAGCTACCGAAAAAACCAAGATTTATATATAAAAAGGCTCCCAATATTAGAGATCAGGTAGTCCGTAGTATATTACCTAAGAAATTGAACCAACAACGGATAGCCACCACAGGTTTTTATAGATGTGGTATGTGTATATCCTGTAGATTTATTCCAAGCACTGAAACTAAAATAGTTGAGTGTACATCCACAGTCAATAATTTGAAGTTTAAGATCCAAGATTTCATTACCTGCCATACAAAAAATGTAGTGTACCTAATTCAATGTAAATGTAAAAAACAATACATAGGAAGGACCAGCCGTCCGCTAAAAATCCGTTTAGCGGAGCATGTGAGGAATATAAAGAGGGGATACATTAATAACACTCTATCAGCACATTGTAAAGATGTCCATAATTGTGACATCAATTCAATAGAGTTCTTTTGTGGTATTAAGAGAATCACTGATAATTGGAGGTGTAATGATGTAGATATAAGACTAGCTAAAGCAGAAATGGAAAATATCTACAAATTTAAGACCCTGATACCTGAAGGCTTAAACGCTGAGTTCGAACTGAAATGGTTCCTAGAATAATAATATAGGAAACAATTATTGCTGATACTGGTTTCTGTAGGTCTGATCCTCTAAAAGATCTGGATGATTGTCATTAAATCAACAGGAGAGGTTGATATTTGTATGTTATATGATGAGTATCATTTGGGGAATATGAATTATGTCATCAGAGAAGGAACTGGTTACTATATGAAATATGGGAAACATCTATAAATTATATGTCTCTTATGGTGATTATTGTTTTTGTGGTGAATTGGTGGTCTAGAGCTTAAACTGCTTGAAGAACTCATACCAGTATAGATTAGATACATTTCAATGGGAGCTAATTAGTTATGAATTTGATTAGCGTTATGGAAAACACTATATGATATTAGTTATGTAGTGCTGTTATCCCGTGCAATTGTTTGTTGCTCCATTGAGCTGATACATGATTTCTGATTGACGAATCCTCTTATTGTCTCTAAAAGGGAAAAGATCCATAGTCGATTTGATAAGTTGGTAGCATAATTGTTTTTAAAATTGTTTTTAAAATTGTTTTTATAATTGTCTTTATGATCATTGCCTATACCATTAGAGCGATTGTATCATTAGCCTGAAGACCTATGTGAATAATTTATATAAATAGTAAAATGTTGCTCTGTTTTTGTAATCGGATTACCCGACCGATGATTGGACACTTTAGGTTTAAATGGAAACCGAATGAACTCTGTGTATGCCTTGACAAAGACCCCAGAGGCGGGGTTGAAACGCGTTGGTTAACACAGATCCGCCCACTTGACAGCAGTGTTACACGAGCCGGAGGAGAGAGGACTGTCTAGCGGTGATTGCCCGGGAGTTATTTCATCTACACGCTGACTCTTCACTTAAGTCCGGTACGAGTCCACTTACTGTTAATGTTGGGATATCGTATAAGATGAGATGATTTTATTATGGTGTTTTTAAACTGTGAAAAATAAAAACCCTGATGATATTATGTCAGATCCTTTTTGTATGCTTCTCTCGTTGTATATAATACGATTGGGCTACATGTAACAACGGGATCAGACGTGGCGTTCTATATCAATCAGTGGATCGAGTTCACTGTGTAAGTGATTCAGCCCATTTTCTCACTCACTCTACACGTGTGGTGCTTTGAGTAACCGTTAATTTGTACACGGTGAAGTGGATATTTATTCCTTAAGATAAGGGATTAAGGAAGATTGGTTTGTTCTTAGTAGGTTGTAATACCAATTGGAAATACTAATTTGATATCCATTTATCCCTTTTTTTCTAAACTCTACGGACTATAATACCTGGAGAGTTTATAAGAAGATAAAACTAAAACCTTCCATATGACATCTGCTTCTTAAATATCATCTATTAAGAAGATTACATGATTGGACCTATAAGAAGAGGTTGATTCACGTGGATATTATATGGACTTTTGAACTCTGTGGTGAACTTGTTATATGCGCCTATATACCTGTATTATATTATTTATAAGAAATAGGGGTGACCTCCACTCTCAAATACCTTGTACTAACTATTAAACTACAGTATAAACATTAGGATATTTCAACTGGTGTTCTAGTGTCTAAAGATAACATTTATAAAAAATGCTTAATTTTAGTTAAACAACATAAAGGAGACCAACAGCACTGAAGGTAAGTAATAATCAAAGCTGGTATTTATTTATAAAGGAGAGAGATGAGGCTGCTGCTTATACAGAAAGGGATAGTTCTATGCTGGGCTTGAGGAGAAAAGTACAAATCTGGGTCTTGTAGAACACTGAGGTTATCTAGTGGCCAAAGATGGTAAAGCAAGGAGTGTAAGAGGAGACTGCAGGGGATAATCAAAAATAATAAGTGAAATAATAGCATAGCATGTCTCATTCATTTATTCAACCCTATACCGAGTCACTGGGTATAGGAAAGGCACTGACACAAAGTATACAGTTTCAACTGCTGACCTACATCATTGAAGGTGTCTCCACCTGCAGAGTGAAGCACTCTGCTATGATTATATATATGCAGCTGGATATATACACATTATGCATACACATATACACTATATGGACAAAAGTATTCTTACACTTAACCATTACACCAATGGTGACTGTAATAACATTGTATTCAAATACATATACTTTAATATGGAGTTGGACCCCCTTTTGCGGTGATAACAGCTTCCACTCTTCTTGGAAGGCTTTCCACAAGATGTTGGAGTGTTTCTGTGGGAATTTGTGCCCATTCATTCTGTAGAGCATTTATGAGGTCAAGCATGGATGTTGGACGAGAAGGTCTAGCTCGCAATCTCCGTTCCAGTTCATTCCATAGGTGTTTGATGGGGTTGAGGTCAGGGCTCTGTGCGGGCCAGTCAAGTTCTTCCACACCGAACTTGTCACAAACAAAGTAATTGGATGGCCTTACCTGCTGGTATTAGCGCTGCTACGTAAGGAGGCGCGGAGTCTATCCACGCCCCAGGTTTTCACCAGGGAACCCCGCAAGGAGTTATGGGCTTAGCCGCTGAGACGTGTCGGTCGCGGTTCTCCCAGGTAGCCACCAGCGAGGTCACGTGAAACAGTCCGAGGTCAAATCCGTGCAGGCAACGAGGTACAGAAGGATGAGGCAGGAGGGTAGTCAGGAAGCCGAGAGTCAGAACCAGGATAAGGAACAGGAACCAGGGAGAATCCAAAGAATAGTCAAAACAGGCAAAGGTCAATCCGGGAGAGGCGGCAGGAGATATATATATATATATATAACAGGGAAGCCTAGAGACAGGTAAGGAGACTAGATACTCTGGCACCCTAGTGATGCCAGAGTCTAGTTTAAATAGAGGCGCCACCCCTGTCATTGGTGGAGTGGAGCTCGGCGGTCAGCTGATCTGACCGCCGACAGGAACTGCTGGCAGGCGTCTCCGTTGCCTAGCAACGAGACGCGATGTTCGGGCGCATGCGCCTGGGCTCCTGTGGCCGGAAGTGACGTCCCGTTGCCTAGCAAAGGGACGAGCGGGGATCGAGAAGACGTCCGTCCCGGCACCAGGTAAGAGTGCGGGACGGCGTCTGACAGAACTCATCAAACCATGTCTTTGTAGTCCTTGCTTTGTGCACTGGGGCACAGTCATGTTGGAATAGAAAAGGGCCTTCCCCAAACTGTTGCCACAAAGCTGGAAACAGCATTGTCCAAAATCACTTGATATGCTGAGGCATTAAGATTGCCCTTCACTGGAGATAAGGGACCTAGCCCAAACCCGAAAAACAGCCCCATACCATTATCCCTCCTCCACTAAAATTCACAGTTAGCATAACGCAGTCAGGCAGGTAACGTTCTCCCGGCATCCGCCAAACCCAGACTCGTCCATCTGACTGCCAAACAGAGAAGCGTGATTCGTCACTCCACAGAACACGTTTCCACTGCTCCACACAGTCCAGTTTCGGTGTGCTTTACACCACTCCATCCAAAGTTGGCATTGGTCTTGGTGATGTGAGGCTTGCATGTAGCTGCTCGGCTATGGAAACCCATTCCATTAAGATCCCACCGCTCAATTTTTGTGCTTACATTAATGCCAGTGGAAGTTTCGAAACTCTTCAGCTATGGAATCAGCAGCGCATTGGCAATTTTTACACACCATGCGCCTTAGCAGTTGTTGACCCTGCTCTGTGATTTTACGTGGTCTTCTGCTTCGTGGCTGAGATGCTGTTGCTCCTAAACTGCTTCTACTTACAGCTGACCGTGGAATATCCAGCAGGGATGAAATTTCACAAACCGTCTTATTGCAAAGGTGGCATCCTATCACAGTACCAGGCTTGAAGTCACTGAGCTCTTCAGAACGACCCATTCTGTATCACAAATGTTTGCAAATGAAGACTGCATGACTAGGTGCTTGATTTTATACACGTCTGGCATCGGGTCAGAATGAAAAACCTCAATTCAATAATTAACAGGTGTGGCCGAATACTTTTGTCCATATAGTGTATATTAATTCACTCCATGCATTTCTTTAGACTGGATGCTGACAGTTGCAATATTTGTTTCTATTTATCACAAAGCCACTCAAGTTGCTGCATATTTTACTAAATAGCTAGACATTTCTAAATTATTTTGCATAAGAGATCTGCAGCAGTTACAACAGTGGTGGGCAACTTTGGAAGACGCATGGGGCAACCACCCTCTAACCTTTAAAAGGGCTGAACATTACCCTAAATCTCAGTAATAAGTTAAAACAATACATACAATCAAAGAATTAAATACCTATCTGTAATAACATATCGGCAGGCATTTTAAACAAGTGTTACTAGCTATAACAAACAAATGAACAATAAAGTAGGAAGGAGTTGGGGCCGCAGGTAAAGGCTCGGAAATCCGCCTGTTGCACAACACTCGGTTAGAACATACAACAAAATGACAGATGAGTAACAGAAGTAGAAAAGTGACAAGTACAAACAACAAATACACTTTTATAATAAGAGGAAATGTTATTTATTTACATCAGTCACTGCCCCAGTAGACCTTACAATGTACATTCCCTACCACAGGCACACTAAAGCAAATCTAGACCAAAGTCAAATAACCTACCAGTATGTTGTTGGACTATCGAAGGAAACCAGAGCACCTGTAGGAAAACTAAGCAAACATGGTGATAACTAATAAAGTCGATGCAGATTTGCCCAGGCTGAAATTGCACCCAGGGTTGCCAGTACTGTGTGGCATCAGTGCTTACCACTGTGCCATAGTGTGGGGGGTTAATATGCTCCCTATAAAATAAATGTGCTGAGCATAAATTGGTCCATTGAAAGTAGTAGTTTGATTCCAATTACTGGCACTGAGTCATTTTGGACCCGCCCCCCGTGACGTAATGACAGTGAGGGCCGGGGCCAAACGCCGCGATTCACCGGGAATTGCTGCGTTTGGGAGCTAATTCTGCCCACTTCACTAGGAAGTGGGCAGATCCGGGATATTGCCACACTCGCCCGGGAGACTCTCGCAAAATGCGGGAGTCTCCCGGACATTACTGGAGCGTTGGCAAGTATGCCATTAAAAACAGATACAACTGCACAAAGATGAGATGAAGAATAAAGTAACAGCTTCTCTAAGTGACCCCCATTGTGGTGCTCTATATGGTAACGCAAAGGCTGTGTTCACATAAGTACTTTTGCCCACTTTGCTTCTACAGTAATACCTCAACCAGCATTATAAATATTGTATGTTGCCTGGCAAAGACAGGATTACACAGTGATTGAGTGGTAAATGATGGTAATACAGTGTATAGAGACCCAGTACTGGAATGTGGTATGCAGTTCAACAGTATAAAGACAGACACACAAACTTGAGTTTGCAGATAGAACACAGTGTCTCAATGGAACAGTGGTGCTGCAGAGGCAATCTGGAGTTACTCTTGGAATGGTACTGGCAATAAGGGTATACAAGGTGTAATAGGAACTCAGGTTTGTAGACTTGTAAACAACATTCTCTGTCAGATATAAAAGCCAAGTGCATATATCCATGGTACACAGAAACGCAGGATGAGCAGTCTGCTATAGGAAAGAACAGGATGTAAAATAACACAGGACATCAAGTTGCTTACAAGAAGATAAAGATGAACGTACAAAAATATGAAGAGGTTATGCAGAGCAGTAAAGATAAACTATATCTTGAGTGACTCAGTATGTCACTAGAGCAGCACCTCTGGTGGAACTGAGGTGCTGCAAGAACTTCAACACAAATAATATAGTCTAAGTAGTTGGGAATTAAATGTAAAAAAATCCTGCTGCAACACTCATTATTTGAAACTCATCTATGAAGTACACTACATGGCAAGTGGTGATACTGGATGGTCTGCCCAGTGCACATTAATGTACACATTCTTAATGTTAATGTCTGTTGTCAGTAGACACTCCTACAAACTAGTGTACCTAGGTGTGTGGAGAGTTGGATAATCTTTAGAGCATACTTGCCAACATTTGTTTTCTGGCTTCCGGGAGATGCCGGCTGGGACGTGGGCATACAGGGGGCGGGGCGCCGAGATCGCGTCATTTTGGCCCCGCCCCTTGACGTGATGACGCAAATCGCGTCATTTTACAGCGGGGGCAGGGCTAAACGCAGCGATTCCGGGTGAATCGCGGCGTTTAAACCGAATTTTGCCGATCAGGGAGATTGCCACACTCGCCCGGGAGACTCTTGCAAAATGCGGGAGTCTCCCGGACATTTCGGGAGAGTTGGCAAGTATGCTTTAGAGACTCACTGTACAAAAAGTGTAAACATCAAATTAAAAGTCCAGCCTCCTACCACTTTGGACCCACCAACTTTTTACAGTGTGCGCCCTCCATAGAGGAATAGATCCCCTTAAAAATGAGTCTTCATCCAATTATCTAATTTCAATCATCTCGCTCTGCAAAATGAAATCAAACAGAAGTCTAGGCCCTCCAAAGAGAATTTTGTGCTGCGCCTTGGCTTTCTTGTGCTTCATAACTTAGGCCCATTGTGTTTTAGAGTGTACATTAAAGTAATATAAATATCTATATTGACTTGTGTAATTAATGAGACTGGAACCAACTCTTATATATATTTACTCTGTACGCTATAAAAATAAAGACTTAAGACCAGTTGTCGAAGTGAAAATTTTGAAGTGGAGGTATAGAAAATTAAAGTCAATGGAATTTGAAAGTTTTACAATAAAAACAGTAGAAGTGGTAGTATGGCATACCACCGAATACCAGCCCACTTTGACCACTGCTTAAAACCCAATAGTATTGGTACTATATTTTTATCATGTCCATCGGTCAGGTTAGGTAGATGTCCTATAAATAATTGCTAACTGGCCTTAATTTTCTGGGATAGTCCCAGGTTTTTATAGAATGGTTACTGGAAGCCTTTGTTCCTGGAAGTGTCCCTATTTTTCAACACTAACCAAGTGTTGTGATAAATCCTCTTATTTTGCACATGAGCTGCAATTCTTACCATGTATTCATATTTTTTGGGTTTTACAATAAGTACATTTTGAAGTAGTGTTTAAAATGCAAAACAAATTATAACTTCATACTAATTACTACTTCATTATAACTTCATGCTTCAACTAATTATAAAGTTCAGTAAGCATCGTAATGGGGATTGTCATGTATAAGGTCCCCCTAGACAAGTGATGGGCACCTGATACACTTCATGGGCAGCCATCTAACCTTCAAAAGAGTCACACGTTACCCTTAATCTCATTAATAAGTTACAACAATAATCAAAAAAAAGACACTTATGTGAAATAACATAGACTACATGGTCAAAATTATGTGTACACCCAAACATCACACTGTTGGTCCCTTATTTGCTGCTATAACAACCTCCATTTTCCTGGATAGGCTTTCCACTAGATTTTGGGCACTTATGTTGTGAGTGATCCAGTCACATTTACAATCTGAGCGAACCTCGTACCCATGGCAGTACCCAAAATTAAAACTAGAAAAATAATTATGTGATAAAAATCACCTGAGTACAATGTAATATAAATCCATTCTATTGGACATATGCCAATTTAATTTATTTATTTTTGCATAAGATAAGCATTAAAGTACTTGACATGTACACCAAAAATGTCTACACATATATCTGTATATATTTCTTTTGCATACTATTGACTTGCGTGTCCTTATGCCTGGAGATGTGAATGGGGAAGAAGAGGGGCAGACATCATAGGCCTAGTACTGTAAATGCAACTCAACTGGGCCTGGAAAGATACGCATATACACCTGCCAAGAGGTGTATCTCTTGTGGGTCCAGAAGGGCCAGTGCAAATATACATTATACGTAATCTAACCACTTCTGGTTAATTGCGGATTAACTCTTCCAGCTAATTATACTTAGCATACTAGAATTGTGACTATATTACATGAAGTTATGCCCATCTATTTGCATTAATTGATTGACATTTCCATTTTTCTACTATTATCATCATCATCACCATTTATTTATATAGCGCCACTAATTCCGCAGTGCTGTACAGAGAACTCACTCACATCAGTCCCTGCCCCATTGGGGCTTACAGTCTAAATTCCCTAACACACACAGATTAGGGTCAATTTGTTAGCAGCCAATTAACCTACCAGTATGTTTTTGGAGTGTGGGAGGAAACCGGAGCACCCAGAGGAAACCCACGCAAACACGGGGAGAACTTTTATTGATAACTGTCAAGACACTTCTCTCTCGTGTGTATACAAATAGGATGGTGCAACTTTAGCCATTACTACCAGCACTGTCAAGCAACACCGCTGACATACGCTTGCTGCAAATGTTACTGGTTTTGTGCATAAACATGCTTTGTTTATGCATGTCTTTTCCTATGTTTATTATAAGTCCAAATGTGCCCCAAAATGGTGCAAGGAAGCTCACCAAGGTAAACTTATTAAAATCAGTCTGTTTTGTTTGCTGTAATGTTATTTATAAATGTTTTATTACCATTTAATTAAATATTAAACAATGCTAATGTTTAAATGCTTGTCAAGCACAATGTTTTGTGGTCTTTGCAATTTAAATTATTAAAATGTAAAATCACAGCACTATATTCAGTATTCATTTGTCGCATTTTTCCCTGTATTGCAGCTTGATGCAATTTACAGGAAATGTTTTTGTTCTGCTTTTCTCACATTTTTAAAAGTGTGTAAATAAGAAAACTTCTTGCTAGCTCAAGCCCAGATAGATTACAAGACAAATAAATATTACAGATGGGGTAATAAAACTGGCAGACTTCTGGCAAACATGTCTAAATCATACTTGCCTCAGTAGGCGACGTCCGGGAGAGGGGCGTGACTAGAGGGCAGGAGGGAACGGGGATGCCTTGAATTGCGTCATTTTGGCCCTGCCCCCACGAGTAAAATGATGTTTTGTCACGGGGGGGGGGGGGGGGCGACGACAAAATGACGCGATCCTCTGTGAATCGCGTCATTTTAGCAAGCGAATTGCGGGATAAATGCCAGCTCTCCCAGGAGTCCGGGAGACCGACCCGAATTTCGGGAGTCTCCCACACTTTCCGGGAGGTTTATGTCTAAAACCTTTAGACATAGAAGTCACATTGTTGGAACTTTACCGAACTATCCACCATCATTGCCCCCACTTCCCATCTTTTAACCAGGCACATACCACCCTTATTCCAAAGCCAAACAAGGATCTCATGTTGATGTCTTCCTATTGCCCTATTACATTGCTAAATTTGGATTTTAAAATCCTCTCTCGCTTTATGGCCAAACGACCACAAAGTATCCTGCATTCCGTTAACCTTGCACCAATAAGGTTTTGTTCATGGCCGCCATTCAGTATGGGGCATCCGCACTGCCATAGCCTCCATAATAGCTTCCTCCCACACCCCCAACACATCCAATGTACTTATTAGCCTAGATGCCAACAAGACACTTGACACAGTGTCTTGGTCCTTTTTGTCAGTAGGACTGGATGGGGAGTTTGGAACAGCCTTTACAGCACTGATCAATTATTTCTAATACACCCCATTAACCTCTTTAATAATTAACACACTACACGGGACAGGGGTGTCCGATGTGTCACTATTAGGCAGTGGGTCAATATTGAAAATGATGGACTTTTCCAGAGACAAATCTTTCAGGGACGTCCTTATAAAATGAAGGACAGCTGACAGCTATTGAAACAAATAAAAGACTAAACCTAGTTCCTGAGGCAGAAAATGACACCGCTTTCAAACTCAATCTTTTGCTTTTACTATTAATCTCTGGGAAAATGGATTCTTCCCTGCGTCTCTCCGCACACTGCTGCGGACATATTTGTTAGCCAGTATTGTATGTTGATTCTAGTCTTTCAGGAAAGCCGTCATGAGCCCGGAGAAAGGTCACGTGACGTAGTTTCCTGGAGCTCGGGTAGCTGTTTATAGCAACGCATTCAGGTGGCCGCCATGTCACTGGTTCAGCGCTGTCTTTGGCTGGTGTTTCTGTGCGGGACTGAGGCCGGCAGAGCCGCAGGACCCCCGGGCACTGAGCCACCTGACACCCAGCCCGGCGCCTTCTTGTTCTATAATGACACCGATCTGCCTGAGATGCTGGGTAATGAGACCCATGAGGGCACAGAGGGGTATCCATCACGTGACCACGAGCATTATACAGGGCAGCCACCCCGTATAGTGACAGAGTCTGTCACCCCAGGACTGCCCCCCTCGGACACCACGTCACGTGACCACGAGCATTATACAGGGCAGTCACCCCGTATAGTGACACAGTCTGTCACCCCAGGACTGCCCCCCTCGGACACTCATTCAGAGGCACCAGAGGTGATTCCAATTCTCCTGGGAGACCCCAACTCACCTGAGCTCCCACAGTCTCGGTCTATCTCTGCTTTTGTAACCAGCGGTAAGCACAACTCTACAGTAATTGTTGAGAGTGTCAGTCACATAAAAGGGACACTTATGTTTTATTATCAGCAGAGATCTAAGAAGGAAGTAATTGTGAATCTCTAACTTATCGGTATTCAACTTGTGTTGGTGCGGCTGTGGATGGGCAGGCATCCTGTCACATATCTGGTGTAGGTGCCCAAACTTACACACTTCTGGAAGAAACTCCCTAAATTAAGTTCACCTCCTAGCAACCTCATCATCTACTCCCGTATCCTATCCCTGACCTATCCAAACACACACAAAAACTGATAGGACATATTGCAGTGCTGTAACTAGGTGCCTCATAGCCCTTAACTGGAAAACATAGGGATCTCCCACTATTCAAGCACTTATTAATAAAGCCTGGCAAATATTCAAAATGGAGCACATCACTAGCAAAATATGCAACCCCCTCCCCCCTATATAATTTACCAGGACTTGTCTTGCATGACCACAAACTACAATGATAGCCCATCATACCCCATGTAAATCACCCCACATATCAACTACTCTCCTCCTGTCTTTGCTCCAGTCGTCTTCCTTCACTTTACCCATCCTAAAATTCCCCCTATTTTCCCCCTCGCCTCTAGTCTCTCACATTGAATTCTCCTCCACATAGTTCTAATGGGTTTATTTCTTAGTTTGATAATTTGTATACTGTAATGATCACCCTTTTTGTTTTGTTGTTATGTCTCCTCAAGCCACATGTTCTTTATTCATTTGAGACTGTTTCCCTTTCCCCCTACCCTTCTTCTCTCTTCTGTACCCCCATCCCCCATCTTATTATTGTTATTTAAAATCCTAATAAAATATATTTAAGAAAAAAAAGGGACATGTGTGAAAGAGAAATATGGGATGAGAGAATCAGGGGTTTAGTGTCACTTGTCTGACTACGTTTAGTGTTTGGGGTAGACCATTATTAAAGGGTCTGAGGGGGCCTTGGGGTGAATACTCCTTGGGGATTATAGTGCAATATACTTGTTATGTATTGCATACAGTAAGTGTTCCAGACACGGTTTATGAATGAGAATAGGGCGGTTGGCTCATTCTGCCTCCAGTTTGAAGCAATCTGTCATGGCTGCTCCCAGGATTGCCGAATGTGCTTTGGTATTTTTGGTATCCCTTTCGGGAGCAATTAAAAGAAAGGGGAGGATGGGAGTGGTAGTCCTGTGAAGCATGTTACATTTTTCATGCTGTCTGTTCCATATTGATAGCTTGGAGGGAAACATTGGCAACTTCAGATTATATCTTGTTTTTTTACTGCTACCCTGTAGAGGGGGATGATGGGAAGCTACACTTAAGTTATATCAAAGATATTCAATCTCTTTTTAGGGCATTCATCATCATCATCATCATCATCATCATTTATTTATATAGCGCCACAAATTCCATTAACTTTGGTATTCAGGCTGCACAGCTCAACTTGGACTAACAGCACCCCACTCGTAGGATATTTATAAAAGCTTGTGCATAGGAAAGATATGCTGTGACAAATAACAAAGAATCGGATTCAATGCTATTTTCCTAGTACAGTTTAGAAAATGAAAGCAAAGATCTGATTACAGCAACTATTTCTGTGCACCAGTTTTCATAAATACCCAAGGTGTACAGTGCTTCTGGTGTTAGTAGGATAGAAAGAAGACAGCTAAGGTTTTTTGTATTTTCCAGACCAGCCCCCTAACTGAACTATGGTCCAGGTTTGGTCAAAATCGGATCGGTTGCTTTACAGCCTTTGAGGCTAGACCAGGTATATCCCGCTTCTTCCTTTGAGTCCTGGATAACACTTTGTGGCTACACAAAAATAACATCACTTTGTGTAGTTCACTCACGAACAAGTCCTGTAAGGGAACACTTATGTATAAAAATAGCTCGCCAAGGATGGCCTACAAATGAATTCTGTTTTGTTAGAATTTTGCACTGATGTCTACAATTTAACGGTTTTATTTTTGAAATTAAACTTTACTCTCTGATATAGTTTTTATCGCTTTCTTTTCTATTGAACACATGGACAGTGATTGCTTGGCTCAGTGGTTCTACAACTGTGTAACTTGGTTGGCCCCACCTGCAAGGTCTATCCACTACCAGATCATAACATGTCACCAGTGCCACCTGTTTATTGGGCAGACAATTAGTTACTAGCATTACATTTAGGTGTAAAATGTGTATTGAACCACAGCAACCAATCAGCAATTAGTTTATATCTGCATATTGCAAGTTATACAATAACACACAGTTTCTGATTGGTAGTTATGGTTTAGTGTAAATGTTTTACCTAGATGCAATGTTGGTAACTTATCCATACTGGAAAAATAAAATGACATACAAAATAGGACAACCATATAAAGCTTTATTAGGGTATGAGAAAATTAAAGTAATATATTTGCTAAATCGGGACAAAGTACCATTGGATTAGTAATTTTTACACCTTTTCTTTTATGTAAAAAATTATTGAGGATGTGGAATTCCCCTCCCAAATTTATGTCCAGTTGTCTTGTTCAAGGAATACCCCCATATTGGTGTCCCATTTTAATTCATGTGGGTCTTTGGAATATGTGAGATTAGAAGAAAGACCTAGGGGGATTTTCCCATTAAATGTTCAGAGGGTAGGGTGCCGAAGCTAGACTATACACTACAGCTAGCCCAAAAGACAAATTACAGGATGAGTATGGGCTGTTATTGGCCAAAGTGTAGGTCAGTGTTGGCTAACCTGTGACACTCCAGGTGTTTGTGAAACTACAAGTCCCAGCATGCTTTGCCAATATATAGCAGCTTATTGCTGGAAGGGTATGCTGGGATTTGTAGTTTCACAACACCTGGAGTGTCACAGGTTAGCCAACACTGGTGTAGGTGGCAGCCAAAGAATGACATAAGAAAGGGTAGTCAAGATGGATACTGCTTCTATATCAACCCATAGTCTAGAAACGTATAGAAAAAGAAGTGAGAAAGTTTTAGGATGAATTTTAAGCGGTAGCAATTGAGATAACATCCAAGGTAGAATGTTCATTTTGATAGAGGTAATGTGACCAATCCAGGAATCCAGTGGATAGCAGAGGAGGGGAATTGGGCTGATATAAGGGTTTTAGTTATATAGGTGTCCAAGTACTTAATCTTGCTAGGTACATCTGATATGTGTTGGAAAAGTTTCAACTAGAATGGGTCCTTTTTGCATACACAGGGGTATATTTACTAAACTGCAGGTTTGAAAAAGTGGAGATGTTAACTAGAATCGGATTGGTTGCTATAGGCAACATCTCCACCCGTATTTTAGTAAATATACCGCTTAGCCTTTTATGAATTGAGATCAGAAACCTGGGGGTAAATGTATGAACGTGCGGGTTCTTCAACACCCGCGTGTTCGGCGATTAAATTTCAAGCGGCGCTGCATTGTAAAGGGAAGTTTCCCTTTACAATGCAGCGCCGCTTGAAATTTAATCACTGAACACGCGGGTGTTGAAGAACCCGCACGTTCATACATTAACCCCCTGATCTTCAGCATCACAACTATCCTAATCCCAGTTAATTCAAATTTTATTTTACTCCCTCTCCATGTTTCCTATATTCCCAAGCACTAAAATAAATATATTAGACACATTCTGAGTGCAGCTAATTGCTAGATTGTCCACTGCCTGCTATTTTATCAATGGTCACAAAGCGTATATGGCTGACATACCAAACTGAATACATAATATCCTGAGAAACTCTTCTGCCTTGTTCCATAAAACATGAGCCCTTTATCACAGCCAGTCACTCCTCAACATCTGCAATAGAACTTCTTAATGATTACAATTGTCTTTATGTTTGCTGTTTTTTACTTGTTTGTTTATACCCCCCTCATATTCCTCACTCCCCTCCTCTGTCTTCTTTCTTTGCCTTTTTTTATTAAAAATATTAAAATTATATAGATAACTGGTTTCCTTAGTTTAACATCAGGGAATGGCAGGTACTGTGTAACATTATTGCCATATATTACCTGCAATGTGTGTATCATACCTTTTGATGCCTAAACAATATTATGTATTAAATTATTCAAATGAAATCTATAATTGACCGATTTTGAGATTCCATTTGAATAATTTAATACAAAATATTAATGTACTGTATTGTCATCCATGGATTCGTGGGAATCTGATGTCGATGCATATTATAGAAATACTTCCTACTGATAGAAATGTTTCCATTCTTTTCTTAATAGTTGTGTTTAGCTGTGAATGTAATTGTACTTTGTTATCCGTAGTTGCCAGCCTGTGTGTCTGTGATCTGCTGGTGGCTCAGTGTGATGGTAACTGCTGCTGTGATCCTGACTGCAGTGCTTCTGACTTCAGCGTCTTCTCTGGATGCTCCATTCCTGTTGTAATGTAAGTCATGGTTTTGTTTTGTTTTTTTGTATTCCCTTTATTCTGCTGAGTATGACTGTAATGGAATTCTGTTATGTGGATCAGTCTCTGTTGGAAGTAGCAAGCTGGGAGATGTAGCATTAGCCTCATGTGATCCTTTATTGTCTCCATCACAAACCATGGGCATCTTCAAATGCTGAGCTATGGACAGAGGAGATATAGTGCAGCAAAACACATGAAATCAGAACAGGGACTGTAGTGTGTTCTGCTAGCTGTGTGAAGGCTTTGGGTATGGAAACCTTCAGGTTAACTCACAAGAAAAGAGAAGTAGTTTGTTGGTGTGTTGAATCCACATTGATCAGTTGGATATGTGTAATTTGTTTGGTATGGAGGGAAGATTGACGCCACAATCTTCCTGCACTGCTTTGACATCCTTAATCTGTGCTTTCATGATGTCTGATTAGATACTAAACTGGGGACATCTAGACAAGTAGGAGATGAAGACTGAATACAATAAGTTGCTCGGACACTAGTCAAATGCAACTAAAACAATAGCACACTTGGAACACTCACTTCTATTCGACAGTTACTACTTTGTTGTTTATGGGTTTGTTTAGTATCAGAGTGGTTTATTCAGGGCCCATCTGTACATTACACAGCCTGGCTCATCTCAGCAAGCATGAGGACATCCAATCACGCTGTCATTTTAAGTCAGAGTATCAGGTCCTTCCCTGTTCTAGGGCACACAGATCGCTGCCAAAGCTGCTTAGCAGAAGTCCCGATTGTAAGTACTAGGACTTTCCCAAATAAAACAATGGAAGCATTTCATACTGAAGTCCATAGTAATGACACTCGTGAGAACCAGACCTAGGCAAAAAAAAGGGGAAGGACAATGAAGCATACTTGCCAACTCTCCCGGAATGTCCGGGATACTCCCGCATTTTGCGAGAGTCTACCAGACGAGTGTGGCAATCTCCCTGATAGGAAGTGGGCAGAATTTGGTTTAAACGCCGTGATTCACCCGGAATCGTGGCGTTTAGCCCCGCCCCCACTGTAAAATGACGCAATTTGCGTCATTCCGTCACGGGGGCGGGGCCAAAATGACGCGATTTCGGCGCCCCGCCCCCTGCACGCCCACGTCCCAGCCGGCATCTCCTGGAAAAAGAAATACAAATGTTGGCAAGTATGCAATGAAGGCAAGCAATTTTGTAATTATTTGGGAAGTTGAACACCTATTATATTTTTTATAATACATAGTTGCAATTGTTTTGTACTTTAATGCCATTAACTTGTAATAAACTATTTTCTATATTTCAACTCTTAAATAGGTTTAAAAATCTGTTTATGAAAGATTTATCATGTTATGTTCATATACATGCTTTATGTAGTTTAGGTAATGAGGATAAAGTTACAGCTCAAGTCCACAGAGTGGCGCTGTTACCCATTAGTTTGCAAGTACGTAAATTTTATGCTCTTGCTTCAATACAGTTTGTTTTTTTGGGGGGTTTTTTTGTAATATTTTTGGTGAATTTTTCACAACTAAAATATTAAATATAAAGACATTTTGAGAATATACGTATTAAAAAATACCAACAATCTAGAAATCTAGAGATGACACATTCTAGACATGTCAAAATATTTATCTAGGTAATTGCAGGTATTTAAAAATATCTCATCACAGTGTATTATCACTTCTTCCCCTTCCATAGCATAATTGACACATAGGGGCCGATTCAATTCAGCCACGTTATTCTAGGAATAACACAGCGCTAATAGTATTACCGTTAATACGGTCATTTTAACCCAGATTTTTTTTCTCACAGCCTTGCAAAAATCATCGTTAAAATTACCATACAAATGGTACTAGCGCGCAGGCCATGTTACTTTCGGCAGTAACGCGGCCAATTGAATTCCCCTCATAAACTATCTCATGTATTTCAAATGGTTTACACCTGTAGCCTTACCTTAATTATCATGGACAAGCATGTGGATTAGGCCAATCCATATGAAACTTGATGAGATTTGTCCAAAGTTTAGTGGATCAATTATGCACGTGGCTAAAAATTCTTTGTGTGTTAACACCTAAATATGTTTTGTGGGGGGGAGGGGGATTAGCTTTGATAAATACATAAAAACATGTCTAGAATAGGACATATGACTAAATGGTGCCTTGTCCATCACTGCATTTTAAAATGTTAATGCCACATTTACAATTTTAGAATGCAGTGTGCACTCTTGGATTAACACACGCTCAGAGGCAGGCTGGGCTGGGGAACAAGGGGGCATCTGCCCCCCCGACCCGATCCCATAGTGGGCTACCTTGGGCTGGGTGAATGGACCGTCTGCATTTTCTTTCCCTTTAAAATACTCCAAATACTCGAATCTTGTCTAAAATTTTCCAGCCCTCCCCTGCACACGCTACCAGTACAATAGGTTGTACACATTTAAAGAGCTCATTAGTTTTCATGCATTTTACTCATTTCCCCAATGTATGTGTATAATTGAGCCCAAAGAGAATATGTAGGAAACTCTGAAATGCTATGCCCCAGGTTTTCGATCACGTTATTGGGATGTCCACCACTACCAATGAAAGTGAGTATATGATCAAGACAATATTCAGTTGTGTGGTAGCACAATAGAGTTTCAATAAATATGTTTCATGTTCTTGCATGCAAATTGTTTTGTTAACAAATAGCTGTCAGAATTGTGTTTAAAGAACTGTGTTTGAGAAATAGACTAAGGAACAATCTAGAATCTCAGCTAATTTTTTTTATTTTTTTAATCAGATATACATAACTGTATTTATTTTATTTGTTTACAGTGGTGACAGCCAGTTGTGTACACAGGAAGCCATTCACTATTCAATAAATGCTTCAAAAGTTCCTCAAAGAATAACTGAAACAGTGGAAGTAGTTAATCCAAATATTTTCTGCATTCAAGCAACAAACTGTGAGTACCTGCTGATAGCATTCACCTTATAATTACAAAACATAAAAAGAAAATGATGGACCCTTACTCTTAGCACTCTATAGTATAACTAGGTGCTTCCCACATTCACCACAGTTTTTAAAAATGTATTATTTTACTGCTATCCAGGATGCTCTAGTTTGTGGCATTCGTCTTATTCCAGATGTATGTGGTCTAATAGTAGATGACGAGACCTAAAATTAATATTTCCTGACAATAATTTACTATTTTTTACCCAGGAGTTTGGGGTATTATCCAATTTTATATAAATGTATCTAAGTCTAATATGTCATAAATGTAACCTTCCATAGTGACTATAGAATGTACTTCCCAATCCTGTATAACATGTTTAATAGCCTGTGGGCTGTGACCCTGGAGGTATGTATGATCTCAACTTTCCCTTCCATCCTTCAACTATTAAAATTAGAGGAAAGCTCCACTCAAAATGTGCTTGTTATATCCTTCATTTAGTAATATTATTGGAAGAGTAGTCTCGCCCATCTGTCAATCTCTATTGTTGTGTAAAGGGGAGGGAATAGGAGTAAAATCTCTGGCTGTTATCTGTTCAGAGTTAATTGATATGTTGGCGGAAATTTTCAGCTCACAAGAAGGCAGGTTAGGGCCCTTTCTTATTTTTTTATTTTTTTAAAAAGTATATGGGCGCAGATTTAAATATATAGGTTCTTATTAGGAGCCAAACAAAAATAAAGCAAATTTGCACCTTGGTAAAGCTATGTTGCACTTTGGGTGGGCAAAGTTAAAATGTGCAGACAGATTTACAGTTGGGGTCGGCCGTGTCCTAGCTCAACTCTAAATTGCAGCATAAAAATAACGCTGTCCAGTATTTTTGTGCTACATGTAAATAAAAAATAGCCATTTTTTTCCTTTCCTGCAAAAATATATATAAATGCATTTGCACCCCTTGCATTGCATCATGGTTTGTCCAGGAGCAGATTTGCACCTTTTTTGTTTTTTTTCCTCTTTGCGCCTTATTATAAATGAAGCCCATCATGTGCATTTTCAGTCCGTTGTAAAATGTGGTTAATATGCAGTATGAATTTAAAAAAACACTTTAAAATATAGGGAGAAATGCATTATAAACACAGTAGGTTTTTTTAAGAAACGTTTCCATGCATATAAAAAAACAAAAAACATGTGATAATGTTTTTCGTATGGCAAAAATTGCCAGTGTACACACACCCTTAACACAACCTAAACAGAAGCTCTATATCTCCACCGTAGGGCAGCAGAAAAGTTATGTTCTCATCAATTGGGGGATATGATTTTTCTAACTTTCTGTGGCTTTTCCTTTTAACTTGGAAAGATTCATAATTTTAAAGGAATAGTAACCTTATTTTTCTTTCTTTGCAGTAGAATTATTGTAATAATCCTGTCCAGATTACATAAATACCTTTTTATATATTATATATTCCCTCTCCATCCCTCTTCCCTGCCATCTTTACCAGAGCAGCCTTGTTTAGTGGCTGGTTGTGTCAATACATTTGTATGTTTTTATATTTTTTTATTATTATTATTATTATTTTAAAGTTCAACTAGTGAATTAAAAATCTGAGCTATGTATTGCTTCATGGCTGCAGATTGTGTATCAGCTTTTTTACCCTATTATATGTGGTACATAATATGGTAATATCTACACAATAAAGAAAGCAACTTAGCTGGAAAAAATAAAAGTTGCATTGTTGATACAATCAGAGACAACTGAGAAATACAGTGATGGTGAGGGAGCTGGATGCCCACGACTGTCTTGTGCTCACACACACGTCCTCAGGACTGACGAGCTATAGAGACACACTTCTATTAATTAATAAAATTATAGTATGAATTACATCTTACACATAGTATTCCAAAGCAAGTTTGGAGGTTTTTTTTTCGTTTTTTTTTTATTTCAATTATAAAATAAAATACTTTTTGTAGAAACCCATATGCTAATTTTTATTAAATCCAAGGAGTCCCTCAATATTCATCATCCCTCATGTTGCAAAAGAATTAAGCTCCTTTTCCCATTCAAGTTAGAACGGGCACTGGTTCTAATCCTGAGAAGATGAATATATCTGGATCCTGATTATGCACCTTATTAATAATGTTGACGTTTCAATTCCTTTGTACCATTTACATTTATTGTTTTGCCTTTTATAGTAAAGTGTAAATGGACAAAATAAAATGTACACCACAAATTTAATTTATTTATTTATTTATTTTTTTTAATTATTCACCTTCCATAGAGCTATAGCGATATCTGGCCAGTGATCACAAATTTGCAAAAATGACATAATGTACAATTGTATCCACAAAGCCATTCTGTGTCATATCCAAGGATAATGAACATAAACAACCCTGTCCAGATAATATAATGACCTTGCAGAAATATACAGAAGGTATTTCGTTAGTCATTTTGAGGAAGAAATGCCATATTCGGGGTCTTGAATAAAATCAATGAACTGTGCTATATATGAGAACAGCAGAGGTATCTCTGTAATAATAAACAAGCGTTCTAATGTTCGGTTTTTTAAAGCTATTTTTAAAAAGATTCTTTTGTCGGGTGCAACATTTTTTATACCTATTATTTATTATTATTCTATAGACTAAATTGTAATAGAAAGATCTTTTATAGATTCTATTTTCTATTTTAAACAATCTATATCTGATAAACCTGATATGTTGAGCATGCTCAGAAAAGTGGCCTCTTAATTCTGGTGATTGACTATGCCCACAAGTAGTGATCCAACCATTTTCTGGTATTGGCCAATCAGAATTTTCGAACTTGAACTATCATATTTCTATATCGGTGATAAACAACATGATACACTTTAGGGACCGAATGGGCAGCCCACTAACCTTCAAAAGTACCGCACAGTAACTCTGCAAGAAGTTAAAATACATTTAATCAAAGAAAGCAACACATATCTATAATAACACATCAGCAGACATTTTAAACATGTGTTACAAGCTATCAAAACAAATTTACAAATCTGACAAAAAGTAGGAAGGGGTTGGGGCCGTAGGTGGAGGCTCGGAGGGCCACCTGGTACCCATCACTGTTCTAAACAAATCTCTTTCATTAAGATCGTGTGTGTGACAATCATAGGATGGCCTCTAATAGTCAGAGTTGTACAAATCTTGTTCTTACCTCCGTTCCTGTATTAGCTGTCATTTTAAGCACTTTTTGATTGTTTGGCATAAGTTCTGCAAAAGGTAAGTGTCCATAAAAGAAGCCTAAAATATTAGCGGGAGTTTTTTTTTTCTCTTTTTTATTTCTTTGCCTCCACCTTTGTTGACTTTACATATTGTGTGCCGAGTCCCCTCAAGGCAATGTTTACGTTCTCACAATGTTTATTTGTACCACGTGTGTCATGCTTCTAAGTGTTTCATACATTATTTGTCCTGAAAAAGCACAGTGAGCCTGCAGAATATGAAGGCTATTTTTAGTATTTAAATTCTTAAGCTCACTGTAAACAAGTAAATATTTGCTGTAATGACAAAGCTTCTGGGGAGTATTAATGTAGATTTCCAGCACAACTAGGCCCTCGCTCATCATCTCATAATATTCTGTGATTCCCATGTCTTAGAGACCATGTGACAAAGAGCGGGTATCTTCTAAGAGCTTACATTCGCCCTCTGAACTCTTCAGTCCTCTAGCAAACCAAGATATTCAAATAGTCATTTTAGAGATCTTCACAGTTCATCTTGAAAGGCTCATACTGAAAGCAGAGCAGGCAAAATATTTACAGATTTGTACATTGCTTTTTTAATGCATATATTGGCAATTGGTGTATCCTCTTTATCAGCATAGAGTATTATGCAGCATCCTATTAATATATTTTCTGCTTCAGCACTATTGCAATATTAGAATTTATGAACACAATAATCATTGTGTTCGTAAATTCTAATATTCACCCACATTAGTATTTTTCGATTTTCTTATTTTATGGGATAAAAAGTTATTTATTTGGGAATATATATTAATATCACTGATCAACGCAATTCACTGTAATTTCAAATAAAGAAAAAAAAAACCAACTCCTATATTTTTCTTAATCCGTTACAAATAAAAACAGTTATTGGTTACATATGTCCCCCGTTCCCTGTTTTGCTAACATACACCTAAATAAATCCTGGTGCAATCAGTTAAAGAACATTCAAAGCACATATGAGAAAATGTTATTGAACAGCACCAATACAGGGGAAGGATATAGGATTTCAAAGTCAATTCCTTCAGAAAGAAATGGACAGAGAACAAAGTCATTGCAGATTACTAGAGAAGCTGTCCATAGGATAACCGTAAACTGGGCAGTTCACGTCTATGCTTTATGGGTAGGTGACAAAAAGAAAACTATTGTTGAAGAAAACTTGCATGAAGTCTCCGCTAGAGGTTGCCAGAAAGCTTGTAGGAGACCCTCATATCAATTGCAGGAAGATCAATGTTCTCATTGAACTTTTTGACCTCAAGGCTAGGCGCTATATTTGGTACAAGCCTAATTCTACCTATCATACCCAAAACATTACTCCTACCGTGTAGCATGGTGACAGTGCTTAATGCTTTGGGAATGAATTTCTGGTTTAGGGACTAGAATTTTTTTCAAAATACAGGGCAAAAGGAATGGCGCAAGAAATAAACAGATCTTGGAGGAAACCTGCAGCAGTCTACAATAGACCTAAGACTTTGGAGAAAATATATATTCCAGAAGAAAAATGAATATAGCAAAAGCCACTTTGGATTGGCTCATCTACCAAAAAAATCAATGTCCCAGAGTGGCCCAATAAAATATCAGACCTCAACATTGTGTAATGATTTGAAAGAATTTGCTGTCTACCAATGGTCCACACCCCATCTAATGGAACTCGAGCAACAGTGCAAAGAGAAACGGTCGACAATTGCAGTGTCCAGATGTGCAAAGCTGGCAGAAACTTACCCAATATCTCACCGGTGTTATTGCAGCTAAAGGTGCTTATACCAAGCATTAATACAAATGGATATATACGATATGCACGCTCTTTCTTTGTAGTTGAGAAAAAGCTTTAGAATGAGTTTTCTGTCTTTTAACTGACATGGCAGAATATTTTGTGCCTTTCAGTGGTCAGAATTTATGAATAAAATCGTTGTTATTCCATGATGGAATAAAAAAATGCCATGGAGGGTGAATACTTTCTATAGCCATTTATATATTCATATCAAGAAATGCACTTTATATTAAGCTTGCAGATTCATCTAATAATCCTTTCCAATATAGCTCTTATATCAGTTTAGTTTCTTTGAATATCAGGGGTATTGAGATTTTTCTAAAGTTTTATATTGATGTTTTAATACTTATGTGTTCTCTTCTAATCTCCCTCCATACAGATCAGCCAGCACTGTCCTTTATAACGCCAGATGATCCAACAGCGACAAACTTTGAAAGTTTACTCAAAGAATTTGGTGGAAATCAGTTCAGCACTGAGAATGGTGCACAAAATACAGTTGTCTCAGCTGCAGCCCGTAACGCTACAAGATATGAGGTAAGTGTTGTCTCACAATTGTAGAATATGATTATAAAGCTGCTATCTCGGCATCCTTATCTGTGGCAAGTAGTAGCAAGAAATCTGCGCTTTATTCAATTTAGCGCAATTAAAAGTATTTATTGCAAACGATATTCCGTTGAATGGTGTAGTATATTGGTAACTGCATTAGCTAGGGGATCATGTACTCCATATATGCCTATGTATGTAGAATTACCATTATCTGTCAGTGCTAATCAGCCAGGAGCTGACAGGATGGTAATTGATAGCGCTACGGAATTTTAAAACGCTGCGGAATCTGCTGGTGCTATACAAATAAATGATAATGATGGAGTGGACGAACTGTGGCATAAACTTAAACAAGTGCAACAGCTTTGTGTCAGATATGTTAGTAAAAGCGGAAGATAGATTAAGCCAACATGGTTCTCCAAGGAAGGTGCTCTTGCTATAAGTGCTTAGAAAACTGCACATAAAAATAGACTGATCCAATCACAGGAGGATAAAAAAATATATAGTCTAACAGAAACAAAACACCCAATAAAATGTGCTAAAGCGCAGACAGTAATATAGATCTAGAATCACAGTTCGTACAAAAGGGTCAGAAAATGTTCTTTAGTTATATTAGTGAAGGAGGAGAGAAAAAAGTCTAAAATCTAAAGGGGGTGAATATATATCGAAGGAGACAAAGAACATGCCAAATATATAGATATATATATTACACCCTACTGTAGCCATGTATATATTTACTGCAAAAGAGGTGTTACTTGAACTCTCAAAATTAAAAGTATATAAGTCAATGGGTCCAGATAGGATAAATAAATGAATGTTAAAAGGACTAAGCGTAGTTGATAGATCACAGATGATAGATCAGTGGAATTGGCTCCCAGCAGTACATACAATAAAAGAATTGAAGAATGCATGAAACAAACATATTGCTATTATTAAGACTTAAGTCTAAAGTATAAAAAATAAACTATAATAAATTTCCTTCAATGCCCTCGTAAGAGGGCCTTGCATCCTCGGCAGCAGTAGCTAGATTGAACAAAATAACTACAATTCCTCTTGAGGATGTTAACTCTTTCAAGGATGCTATGGATAGAAGGATTGAAGGAAGTGCAAAAAATTTACACCTGGGGTAAATGTATGAACCTCCGGATTCTTCAACTCCGGCGAGTTCAGAGTCTTCAGTGCTTAAATTTAAAGCGGCGCTGCCTTGCAAAGGGAGACTTCCATTTACAAGGCAGCGCCTCTTTAAATTTAAGCGCTGAACTCGCCGGAGTTGAAGAATCCGGAGGTCCATACATTTACCCCCTGATTTCTGGAGCAGCATTAAGGCCTGCTGTGGCTAGTCATGACAGCCAGAACACACCATCTGGGGTAATGATTTGGAAAAATATATACAGGATGGAATAAAGAGGAGTGAACGTCTAAAGATTGTCCAAGATATGCAGTTGGCAACTGAATTTGTGTGTGAAGCATCCCTGAATTCAATTAGACTAGTGTCTAGGACCATGGCTTCCTCAGATGTTATAAGAAGAGCATTATGGCTACTCCCATGGTTGGAGGATTTATAGTCTAAGAATAATTTGATATCGCTCCCGTTTGTACAAAAATTAGATGCCATTATTTAAAATATTTCTGGGGAGAAATCAGGCTGGCTTCCCCAAAATAGATAGCATTAAGCTGCAATTAATTTATATGATGGGCCCCACCCTGGCCAAAATGTAGCTCTGACATCGCTCCATAGTGTATGCTGCCATGGAGGAGGAGGAGGAAACAGCAGGTTATTCAGCTGGCTTCCTTTACTCCTCCATGACAGCAGTTTGCCGGCCCTAAGATTTTTTGTCTCTAATATAGTATTAAGATATTTTTCAGCTTAATACTATATTAGATTAGATATACTATATTGCATAGCTCAATGGGATTACCACTTCCCCGGCTCTTTAACATTAGAGTGGCCAGATTTTTCTGATTGCCTCCTAACATCTACCTCACTTTTTATTGGTTATATAGAATCAAGCCAGAGAAACATGACCATAGTCATATTGTAATTGTGATAAAAGGAGCATTGGCTCAAAAGTTAAGAGCTCCACTTAAAATACAATAGCAAAGAGAATTCTGGGCAATTTAATTTTATGTGCTTTTGTCCTGTAAACACAATAAATGTCTGAAACTCCCTGATCATCATCATCATCATCAACATTTATTTATATAGCGCCAGCAAATTCCGTAGCGCTTTACAATTGGGAACAAACACTGATAAGACAATACTGGGTAATACATACAGACAGAGAGGTAAGAGAACCCTGCTCGCAAGCTTACAATCTATAGAATTATCATAGTTTTGGAATTATGGAATTATCATAGCTTTCATTCTTTTGGGTTGAAATATTTATACTAAATAAAGCCATAAAATTTTAAAGCTTATATAATGATACAACTACTATCACTATCATCATCTATTTATATAGCTCCATGAAACTCCATAGCACTTTACAATTGGAGACAAACAGTAATAAACAATACTGGAGACAAAGAGGTAAGAAGGCCCTTTACTATAAAAGTTTAGTAAGACTGAACATTGTGCTTCTATTTTCATTGTGGTTACGGTTCAGATTTATTTTCTCTAGGTAGTTTGGTTATGACTACCAGACAGATGTTTTTGGTTCCTCTTTCTGTGTATATATAAATACAGGTGCAAGAGATGAGCAACATATGAGCAACTTCACTTTGTATATTTGTAATAGGCGCATCAAAACCGTCTGATCTCTCCAAAACAAGAAACCTGTGTTTCCCAGACATGGCATATATTTAATGGAACAATCCTATAATCTCATGCATATTGTTGTGTATAATCCTTAATCCACAATGCTACATTCTTTGAGAGTCTGCCACTGCTGTATAACTGTACCTTTATTTAATGAGCAAATAGAGCCTGAGATAATAAGGATTAAATAGATTTAGAGCATCAGTGCCACATATTCTGCTTGCTTTAAATGTCGATCTTTACAAATAACTACCGGTAGTTAAAATATACAGGTTACATTTATTGTAATGTGAACCACCTGCCCCCCCACGTCAGAATTTCTGCAAATTGATATTTAGTTGAAATGTAGTGAGATGGGGAAAAACCCTATAACATAATTTCTCTAGAAGAGTGATATGACTTTTAACATTATTTTTTTTTATAAATGCCCACATACATATTTAGTAAAAAAAAATATGTAAAATAATGGACATCTACACTGTAACACACTATAGAAACCACCTTTTCTTTTAGTTAATAAATGTAATTTGTAGCTGTAGTTTAGGCTAATGGCTGGCATCCAAATATTCTATATATAGTGTGATACAATTGATTGGCGCTAAAAGCTATAACCACAACATTAGAATATTAAATGTCCTGTACAAATCTCTTGGTACTATAGTAGTATATTCTAACAGGGGTTCACAAATGAGTTCACACACTATGTAAACCTGTTGTTCCTCAGGAGCTGGATCAATTTGTAAGGAGCACAGTAGAATAAGGGAATAATTAACATAGTGTTCAACACTTACTATTATTGTAGATTAGTAAGGCACACAGTGCTCCACAGCACTGTGCAGTAGGGGAAATAGGACATACTTAAAACGGGGACATACATAAAATAGGAACATACAAGTTAGACAAAATAAATGCAGACATGAAAACAAAGGATAGGGAGGACCCTGCTCATTAGAGTGAGGGAGGAAGGGCAGGAGGACAGATAAGTGAGTTGAGGATGGCAAAGAGGCAATGTGTGTTAGGAGACTGGGTGGATGTTAGAGATTAGAAGTAAGTTTGTTTGGAAATTGAAAGAGCAGTGCTGTAAGATGAAAGGATGAATTTATAGTGGAGGAAATGGGGATAGTAACGAGATTTCCTCCGGTGGCCTTCTGCAGTACACTTTTGCAGGTAGCGGGTCTGTTTGGTGGGCCATGTCTGGGGTTGGGATCTTTGTAGACTGTATGTGGTAGCTGGAGCTGCATTGCCTAGGGCTGACGTGAGTGTTTTAGTATAGAAAGAGGCAGCATGATTAGGGCAGGACAATGCAGACACAGGAGAAAGTGGTTGTTTTAATGTAAATGAGAAATGGTTTGGGGTAAGAGTACTCACTGTGTCTGTGTGGATTTGCGTGCTGGGGGGAGGGCATGAGATATAGTGAGGCTGAAGGAACGGGTGTTGTACGGATGGTGGGAAGGCTTAAGTTCGTGAAATTAGAGATGGAGCAGTAGCGGGAAATGACAAGGTCAAGTAAGTGTGTGTAACAGGCCTATCAAACTGGCCACTGAGCTCTATTTTTGTTGTATACATAATTTCCTGTGTGTATTGTAAAATTCTTATCTGATGAAAGGCTGGACCGAGACACCTCCACATATTATGCCAGGGTGGTGTCTCAGATGCTTCTGCACATGAGTGAGAATATATCCTTTCTTATCAGTAATGTACAAATAGAGAGTCTGAAAATATGTTTAGACCCTTATATGTAAGTGGATTCTAAGACCCTTTGTTCTCGGAGTATAAAACTGGAATGCAGCCAGAGAGACCCCCACCTCATGACTGGACCTTGATGAAGAAAGGTGCCTATTGTTTTTCCAGCTTTCGTGTGAAAGAGGTGCCTGGAAACTGATTGTTACTTGAACATATTGGAAACTAAGAATTTGATTTACTCTTTTTTTATGTTATGTTTATTGTAAAAATAAAGGTAAACGTCACAATACATCTTGCATTCATGAGTCATTAACTCTTTGAAACTGAAAGACCCTCATTCATCCTGAAACAGTGTGTATTGCAGTGGGCTGGAGATGATGTCCACTGGGAGAGTCCAAAGGAGGAATTAAGTGAAAGAATTTTAGTGCCAGAAGAGACAGTGGGATTAGCAATGGGAATGTTGAAATCGCCTAGTATGGGAGTAGGCAGGTCAGAGGATAGGGAAATAAGTCAGCCAGGCTGCAAAGTTTTCAAGGAATTGGAAAACTGGACATGTGGGTTGATAAATGACAGCAATACAAGGAGAAGATTAAATAGATAGTGTGGACTTGAAATGAAGAGAATGAGAGGGAGGTTTCAGAGGGTTTGACTTGGAAGTTGCTGCTTGGAGAAAGTAGAATGCCTGCTTTACCAGCTTGTCTGTTTCTGGGTCTGGGGGTATGGCTGATGGAGAAGCTGCAGGGTATGTAGTGCAGAGGAGGTGGGCCAAGTTTCTGTGTTGGTAAGGAGGTTGAAGGATTTTGAAATTAATAGATCATAAATGAATGCAAGTTTGTTACAAACAGATCTGGTAATCCATAATGCACAGGGGAAGGGAAGAGAGGGTAGTGGAGAGATGTGGATGAGGCTGAGGCTGGCAGGATTGGAAGTACAGGGTGGATGGAAAGCTTTGGGTTGGAGCGAGGACCATGAGCAGATAGTGGGGATTGTATGTGGCCCAGGGTTAGATGAGATTTCACCAGCGGCAATGAGAACCAGCAGGGTGAGAAAGAGACATGTGAGGATAATTTGTTGGTGTGAGGTTTATTTCTGTTTATGTTTATGTAGGCTGTGAGTGCGGCAGGTGCAGGAAACAAAACTGTTCATGTGTGCAGACTAGTGAGGAGGGAAGTGGTGAAGGGGAAATAAAAGGGAGGGAGAAATACCATGATGGATAGAGAAGGAGGGGTTTGGAGAGAAGTGTGGTGATAGAGAGAGTGTAACTAGAGTAGGTTTGGGTGAATGTGTATTTGCTAGGGTTGGTGATGAGAGAGTGAGAAGAAACAATTTATATAAATGGTGCAGGGCAATGGTAGAGGTGAAGGACACTTTACCACCCCCTGACTGGAGTTTATAGAGTAGGCATTTTCTGCTGCTCTAACATGATGAGGTCAGGATGCTGAGAGTTGGGTGCAGAGGGTCCAGCAGCCAAACAGAGATGGTAACCGCAATCACAATTGAGCTCTGTGGGTCCCACAGCTGAACCGAGATGGTAGTCCAGTAGACCCTAAGACAGCCATGCTTTTTGGTATGAAGTCTATCCTCAACGTTGTTCTGATGTTGATGACACTATTCAGTAATATCCAATGCTTTATAATTGTGAGAATAAGGAAAAGTGGGAGCTTGCAAAACAAGCTGAGCCAATGTACAGTTTACTATAACTGCTGTCTGCATGCCAGCACAGTCAGTTAATAGCCCTCAAACCAGCCCAACATTGAATTAAAGGTCCCATTACCCCATCTTAAATAAATAGGCTCCTCTGTTAAATGAAATAACCTCACAAGTAAATTAATACCATCCACCATTAAATAATCCCCCCCCCAACCATTAAGTTAATAGCCCACATACCACCCTCATTCATTATGACCCCCCCCCCCCTCCCTCATACTTTCCTTCTTCCATCCACGATGTGTTGGAGAGGCAGACTCTCTTGTCTGCCTCTTTTGCATCCTGCGCACTTGGGAGGAGGCAGACACACTTAGAGGAAGGGAGGGAGAAATGGATTATACCATCTACCGAGAACCATTTGGTACCTAATCTTAATTGAACTCTGTTCCATAACCCAACATGTCTCCCCTTAGAGTGAGTGCAAAGACATAGTTGTGATGAGCACAAACCAGATACATCTATGCTAATTGATCAGCTGATAAAAGACAAAATATCTATTGGTCTAAGGCTAGGTGAGAGCCAGGCCAGAATGAGGTCATAAATCATGCTTATATTATATGGCCTTGTACGAATAGATAATATAGGATAGGCTCATCTGGATATCCTAGAGTATTCTCTTGATCCCAAAAAATGGGAATACTTCTAGGAATGGATCCCAGCAGCCATAAATGGCAATGTAGTGTAAAATCATTTCTTATAACACAATGGGGTTAAAACAAGTATATTTATGAATAAATAAAGCAGCTGTCTATTCACTAATGTACATTTTTTATACCTCTTATAATTATAATGTTGTTCTGGTTTTACACCATATTGCTTTTTTTTTTATATATTTTTTTAATGTTATTGATCACTGCTGGGATCCATTCCTAGCGGCAGATGCTATTCCCCGTGTTACTATGGTAATAGCTGCGCATTATTACCATTACTACAGCAATTTCAACACTGATTTCTGCTTGCAGCTCTGTGAGACGCAAGCAAAAATCTGTGTTAAAATTATAGTAGTAACAGTAATGGTGCGCGGCCACAACGCAGGGAATTGAATCTGTCCCCTAGAATGTATGATCACACTTTGGGAATAAGTCGGAGATTACTGGATCAAGAAAACCTTTCATTATCTCCAGAAAAGCCTTTTCTATATTAATGAATTGTACAAGGCCACTTATGGTGTTGGATAAGCCTTTGCGATCTCCAGGGGGCACTGTTGTGTAGTGGCAGCTGATTATAGTACTCGTACGTTATATAACAGCTCAAAGCAAAAAGTCTCATTTGTTTGGGATGTGATTAATCTCTTTTAAACGTTTACATGTTTATTGATTTATGAAGTTTTATATAATTTATTCATTTTCAATTAAATACAACATATCTGGGACTTCTATGGAACTGGAGTAAGTGACAACTGAAGTAAAAAGTAGCATTAGCTGATTATGAGAGTAATAATATATATCTCCAATATTTATTCACGTTTATCTCTTCCTCTAACTAGCCCCCCTTTTTATTTATATTTTGAATCAACAATCTTATAACGGTTACTTTCATTTCTTTATGTGGAGCTTGATTGTTGCTGCTCTGTAAGGCCCCCATTGGACTATACAGGCTGTAGGGAAGTTATGAAAGGAAAATATAAATTGCAATGTTAGCAGTTCATTTCATGATACATGTTCTAATTGTTAATGATTTAACATCTACACTGATTATCAGCATGGGAATATGTACAAATTGCACATTGCCCCACAATTAATCAACCACATATGCCAAAATATGGATTATAATGTATTTTTAGGATTATCATTTATTTTAAAGAATTTACAAATAGTTGACTGCACGCTGCTTATTCCAGTTATGTTTCAGAATAGCCATTCAAGTTGGTTGATCGCATCTATTGATCATTAGTTGGAGGTTTTGAATGCATATTATTTAGCTGCTTTAATCATTGATATTTTTTGTAGTACGGATCTCCAATCCTGACTCCAGACTCTTACCTCAAGCTGCCTGCACCTCTGGGTACAAGAACATGTACAGACAATAATCCAGTTGGTAAGCTTACTCCATTTGCTTGTATGGGTTACTTAGGTGCACATTTGTTGTTGTAATTATTGGGGGGAATGTATCACTTCAGGCATTGTACACTGTTTTTAAAGTGATGAAACATCGACAGGTGGAAAAGTTACTACTGGATATTGATTGTGGTGATGAATTATAATGTAAGAATATTTTTAGGTTTAGGGAGAATGTTGGAAACACATCTATCACTTTACAAAGGAGTAAACAATTGTTTTCAAGATTCAAATCACTTGGTAGCTAAATTAGTGTTCTCTTGCTACACTTCACAATATCCTAAATGGTTTTAAAATTCTTCTTCTTATTATTATTTATTTATAAGGCGCCATAAGGTTTCTGCAGTGCCGTACACAATACAAACAATAGACCATACAGGGAAAACAGTACAGAACATTAAACGAGTAATACCATGACTTCAGAGGCTCCAGGCAAAGCAATTATGGTGAAGTTGGAGCAGAAGAGAAGGTAGAGAGACAGAAGGGAGGAGGGTCCTGCTCATAAGAGCTTACATCCTAAAGGGAGGGCAAACAGACAGCTGGCACAAAGGAGTCAGAAGAGGGGAACAAGTGCAGGAGGAGCGAGTTGATGAGAGCGAGCATGGACAGAGGGTTAAGTGGAAGGCTGGTAGCCTTTGAGGAAGAGGTGAGTTTTGAGTGCCCGTTTGAATTAACACAAGTTAGGGGACAAATAGATGGAGCGCGGGAGGTCATTTCAGTGTATGGGGGCAGCTCGGGAGAAGTCTTGAATTCTGGAGCGGGATTAGGTGATCAGAGTGGAGGAGAGGCGACGGTCATTAGCCGATTGCAGGGACCGGGTGGGAGTGAATGGAAAGGTGATTGAAGATATAAGGGGCAGTAGAGTGGGAGAAAATAATAAAAAAAACACCATTTTAAAATATGGGAAAATCTTCCTTGGGAGTTATTTATTCTCGGATTGTGAGGGTCTGAAACATTACATCAGGCCTGGCCAACCTGTGGC